>NC_089589.1:86632874-86932874 GCF_019320115.1 Miscanthus floridulus
GGATCCCACTAAAGGTTTGCCTGCCGTCTACTTCGGACTACTCGCGGAGCTAGGGAGGGCGAAGTAGCGTAGCCCTGTCATGTTGTCCGTGTCAAACAAATTAGGATAATGTCCCATTTGCGCTTTGTTTGTCGGTGATGGCTGTTGGCGTTCCTTAGCATCACCTTAATACTAAGTTGTCATCCCTAGCAATGATGCCAGAAATGTGTTGTTGGTAATTATTAAGAACACTTGAAAATCTATATATATTAGGTATCCGCAAGCGCATAGATAATATACCATTGTAGCATTTCACCCGAGAGTATAACAGGTATCATTATTTATATTTTATCCACAGGCAGTGTTTTCCTAAACGCTAAACGGTAAACAGTCGGTCACCTACCATTTAGCCATTATTCAGGCAAAACGTTCCATTAAACGGGCTAAACGGCCAATTAAACGGGGTAAACGGGTGATTAAACAGAAACGGTGCACCACCATGTAGCGTTTACATAGTGTTTAAATGGGCTAAACAACCGTTTAGGCGAACAGTGTCCACAGGGAGAAGCGATAGGGTGGCTAGAGATATTGACAAATATGCATACTTATGACATGATCATTAACTCTCATACTATAGCAAGGGTAAGTCAAATGATAAGTGTAAGGCATTGATAGTAATCCAGAAATAGAATTAGATACTCATAAATGTAGTATGGCTAGGCAGGAGATTAATTAAGAGCAAAAGATTCCTAAGTCATTCCTTATTTACTAAGTCTTTTGTACACCCAAGTATATACACTCTCATCTATAGCATAATTAACTCTGTATCTATGCGTAAGGAACATTACTAAGGAAGATCAAGAACAGAGCTTGTCTCCTTTCGCAACTGGGTTCTACTTGTTCTGCAAATGGGGAGTGGACTACGAAGGACTCAATGAGAGTGTCACATCCGCGATCTACCACATGACCTAGAGTGTAGAGTGCATCCACAGATAAACAATATTTAAGCACCATGCTTACATAATGTTGACCACTTAACTCACTCGAGTATTGAGCTAAGCACTTTGCGAACATATGCATAAATTCATCATCAATCATAACTATATCAAGCATATAACTAGAGCAAACTAGGATCATAATAAATAGCAACATAATATTGAAGTAGCACAAAGTCATAAATAAGAGGGATACAATGGATATACCAGCCTCTAGACGGTGAATCCAGGAATCCTGAGCAATAGCCCAAACTCTACTTGAACCTTTCTAGCTAGCCTATACTAGAACTCTGAAGAATTGGAGCCCTATTCTCTTCTCTCTAGAAACCCTAATTTCTGATCTAATCTTGAGTTATGCAAATCTCCTGAGGGAGGGGGGCAAGGGCTGGTATATATAGGCCGGAGCATCAATTCTGAGCCATCGGATCAAACCAACTTGAATAAATAGTGGAGATGCAATCCTTAAGGCGGTGGAGAACCGACATAACGACGGGAGGCTGATAGGTGGGCCCCAGTGGCTGGTCGGCCTGTAGGTGGGGCCGGTCGGCCCCATCTGGCGGCGTCTCGGCCTTCGCTTCGGTGTGGTGTCTTCCTGAATCTTATGGAACCTTCTAGGGTAGTTTTTGCTATGGATAAACGTGATTTACTTTGATGATTTGATCCTCCTTGTTAGTTTTCTAGATAAACCCTGCTGAAAACACAGATTCACCAAAACTCGTGGAAATTGTCAGTTTAAACCCCTAAGTCTATGTTAGTGATCATTTTTATGCATGATTTCAAGTTATATTGACTGGTTTATAATGGATGGTAACTACCATCAACAAACTCCCCCAACTTAGCATCTGCTCATCCCTGAGGAATGCCAAACTTAGCAATGGATTAGGAGTTGCATCAATGTTTTCACTCCTCAAAAGTACACATGCGTTCAAATAAGAATTCTCCTCTAGATTAGAACAAACTGATCTGACTTTCAAACTTACCCATATTACCTTCAACCATGGGGCTTGTAGCCTTCACTTGGGTCTTGAGCAATTCAAAGACTAGAACGATCAAGTCAAGCACTATGTCTCAAGTTCTTTGCTCAACCATTATTCTAGAGTTTTAGTTTGCAAGTTTTCACAATAAATCTCAGAGATTCCATTGTATGACACTCTCAAGTCTCTCTAAATATGTGGTATTTGTGGATCCTCACCAAGGCAAAAATAATGTTATGCCTTTCTTCCTACAACTAAGGCTTATGTAGAGCTCATAGGAATGGTGATAACATGGAAGTGCATACTTGCAATACATATATTGTAAACTCAAACAACAGATCCAAAGAGAGTTAAGTCATACAATCAAATCAAGATGTTCATGTGTGTGGAATATGGTGGATATATATGTGGTGGCTAACCTAATTCTACTATGCTCCTTGAAAACTTATCTCTCTTTTGAAACTTGGAAATATCTGCAAGAAAACATGGGCTATCTTATTCATCATTCTTCTTCTTCTTTTTCAGGTGGGCATCTAGGTACCCATTGTTTTGATAATTCAGGACACTTGTCCATTTTTTTCCAATGCTTTTCTCTCTCTCTTTTTATGAATAACTTTTGCATAGCCCATGCTTCTTCTCTATAACAAAACTTTTGAGAGATAGTAATAAGAACTTAGAGCATTTTATTTAGTGGATGAAACCTATCAAGAATATTTTTAGTGTCTACTCCCAGAGTAGGAGTAAAACATTTTTTGGTGGATCTAGATGGAATGCATGTTTTTGCACCTACCCCTAGTGTAGGAGTAGTGCATATGTGGGTGGTGTGTACATGATCTTAATTTTAAGATCATGACAAACCTCTCATAAGGATCAACAAAGCTTGACCAAACTCAATGCAAAACAAGTAGCCTATATAAGTGGAAGTATTCCTAGCCTAAACATAAACATGTTTGGCTCTGGTAGGAATTCAAGCTTTGTCATATAGGAACACATCATGTTTCTCTTTTTTATGTTTTTCAAAAGAAATCTCTAGAATTTAGTATCACTTGGAACAAGATAAATAGCATCTCAGACCTTCTCATATCATATCCATCAATTGCCTAGAATTAGATCAAGCATTTGCTACCTATGAGTTTCAAGTTCAGAGCAAATTCTCATGTCAAAACAGTCATATCCAAAACTTAGGAGAATTCAAGGCTAAAAACTAGATACTTAAAGGAAATTATAACAAAGCAACTATTCATCATTTCCATTGTGAATCATCATCTTCAAGTTCTTTTTATTTATTTAGCTCTTAAAAACAAAAATTAAAGCAAACTTTATACACACTCTTTTTATTTAGGTTTTCATCATTTTTTAAATCACACCTACTAATATATAAAAGATAAAGACAAATTTTATTTTGTTGTTCTTAGTATATATAAGACAAACTTGAAAAATAAAGAAAAAGGAAAAAGAAATAAAATACTAGGAAAGAAAACTTACCTTAGATACTAGAGGATCCCTCCCCAAGCTGGCTGTTGTCGTAGTCCTTCAGAATGGCGGGTCGAAGTTAAACTTCTGGAACTAGATAGCTCCAGTTCTCATTCTCCTACTGTTAGTGTTGCTGGATGTTGGTGAGGCGGTCTCCTACTTCTTCTTGCCATTGGGAATGCGGGTGAAGTGTATTCTGGATGTCATGTTGTGTCTCTTCTATGTTTGTTAACCTAGTGTTGAGGCGGGAATGTTGCATCTGCTGGTCATGATAGCCACGAGCAAAGGACATACATCCTCCTTGGTGGCCGCTCGAAACCTCTTCATAGGATTGCTGTTGATAGTAGTCGAAGTTCTTGTCCTACCATTGCTCACTTGAACCCGGCTGCCAGGAGCTCTCAGCATGCTGAGGAGCGGGCTGCTCCCAACCAACATGATCGGGCTGGTGCATATGGGAGAATCCTGGCTGATCCCAACCTGCATAGCTGGTGAAAGCCGGTCCCTCCAGAATTAGATCATTGCCACGGTACCTAGACTGCGGGTTGCGAGTCAACCTTGTAGAGGCACTCCTATGAGGGGCTGCCTCCCTGACCTGTAAATCAAAGACAAAAGAATCCACAACATACAAACCAAGGTTTTGGTCTGGTAACGAGATCTCGGTTGTATAATCCATGTACATCATGCAAGTTTCCCATCCTTATTCTTTTTTAACATGTGTGCTTGGACAAAATATTCATAGTCAATATACCAATGGTGAATGTCATTAATGTAAACAATAGAAGAATTTTCCAAAAGACCCAAATTCTTGGCTATGCGGGTGACTAGAGAGGTACACCCAACATCTCCCTTAAGACCAAGAATTTCTTTCCATTGTTTCATCATAAACTTGACTAGTGAAACCTTTCTTCTCTTAACAATGCCATAGAGCAACTTAAGTTCATCATTCCTTACAGTGCGAAAATCATTTCTAGGAAATAAAGAAAATCCTAGCCATTTATGCATAAAGCGCAGGGTAGGGTGATGAATTTCATTTGTACGTGGACTGGTAACAAGTAAGTTCTTTAGATATTTCTCTCCAAAATTTCATCCTATCGAAATCTTGTATAGCGGTGTCTACATCCACTAAACACTAAGCATGGAATCCTAGAAGCTCACTAAAATTCTTCCAGGGAACAGAAAAGTCTTTCCCAAAAAGTCTAAATGTGACTTCAGAATCAGTGGTTTGCAAGGTGCATAGAAACCCGGCTGTTAAAAGCTTCGATCCTGGTTCATCAATTTCCCAAACATTCTCCCACCCAATAGTTTTAAAAATGATTTCGAACTCAACATTCATACCTGTCGACTGCAGGAGGGCTAGATCATAAGTGGGAGTGAGAATGAACCTCTGGGTCTTTAGCTTCATGTAGATGTCCTTCTCCGTCTTATTCTGGAAATTCAGGTGCTTCTCCTTAGGAGAATGTTCTTCTCAATGGATGATGACCCAGATGGCGCTCTAACAGAGGGGGTGGAACATCAATCTGCATGTCGGTGCTTCCTCTAGAAGAAGAGCTCCTCGTCGAATGGAATGATGCCGCACACTTGAGCTTGCTCACAAACTTGCTCATCTTCCTAAAAAATAAACAGACAACACAACTCGTGGAACGGATTAGGAAACTAAAAAGTTAGTGGTTAGTCGTCTAGGAGTCAGTCGTCTGAGGGTTAATCGTTCAAGAGTTAGTGGTCCAAAATTGCATAATGAATTTTTCTAATCAAGATTTTGGCAGAACTTTCCCCTTTAATTCTATTGATTTTTCCTCTCAATTTTAATAGTACTTCCACTCTTAAACCTTCTCACTTCTACTCTTAATTTCTCTCACCCTTGCTCAAAAATTTAGCAACACTTCCACTCTAAAACTTCCGCTTCTTTCCTAATTCTAAAATCACTTCTACTAAGTGAATTTTCAAACTACGAAATTAGAGTTTGGAATTTCGAACTTGGGAGGCTTGTTTGCAGTTGTAGTTGATGCAGAGAGCAGCCAGGAGGGGTGATATTTATAGGTGGGATTGGCACAGGCCAGCCAGCCAAGTGATGGGGCTGGCTGGCCCCACATAGTGGCAAAATGGCCTTATGTTCCTCCTGATGCTTCTTTACTTCATGCTTAAGCAAGGTGAGTGCTTCTTTCGGTGGAAACGCATCCTGGATGGTGCAAAGTGGAGATGGAGGTGGAAATGGAGGTGATGGTGGAGATAGAAGTGATGGGTGGTGGTTGAGTGGGTCCCATGTGTCTGTATTTTTACCGTATACACATGTATATATATATGTAATGCAAAAATATTTTATGATACTATAAAATATAAGAAGATGAATGAATGGTATTTTTAAATTTTTAAGCCTCGGTAAATATTTCTTATGGTTTTTTTTACGCTCCATAAAAATTATTTACAGGCGGCTTGAATTTTATAATGCCATGATGAGAATTTTTATTTTATAATGCAGGTGTTGAAAAATAAATATGCTAAGATAAAATGATTAATGCAATGTGAAAAATAAATATGGATAACTACCAATTTTACCTCCTAGAGAGGGTTCGGGATTTTAAGTCCGCCGAACTAGACTTGTCTAGTTGTATTTATTCTTCTGGTGCATCAGTCGGTCCCAGAGACCCTAATGGTTGTGTTGGCTTCTCTTTCCACTCCAAATTAGAGCATTGTTCTGGTCTTGGCTTGAAGACGAATCGGTCTTCCTTGCCATTGATATGGAATTTAATTTTTCTAGCTCCGATATCAATGTGTGCATTTGTAGTGCTTAGGAAATGTCTCCCAAGAATGAGGGGTGTCTTCATGTCTTCCTGCATGTCAAGTACTACAAAATCCACTTCTTGGGCATGACACTGACGCTTGCTCCAAGATCGCATAGCCCATTTTTAAAATTCTGGTTTCCAATCAAACAATCGATAGTGGGACATCCTGGATCCTTCTTCTTGATAGGTGATGTGTTTAGGATGGCGGCACTACACTCCTCAGTTAACTTGATTACCTCAGTGGTGGGCAGTGGTCTTTTGTTGTTGAGAATGTCTCGAAGGTACTTTGCGTAGGTGGGTACATGTATGGCATCTAGCAGAGGAATATTGATATATAACTTTTAAATTACCTCTATGAACTTACCAAACTGCTCATCCATTTTGGCTTTTCGATTTCTACGTGGAAATGGTAGGAAAGAGGTGTCATGAAAATCTTGCATCATCTCTTGTACTTGTGGCTCAACTTCTTCAACTTCATCGTCCTTCTTCTCCTCTTGTACTGCCGCTGGTATCTTACCTGTCCTTCTTAGATATGGTGGATCATGAGTAGACTTGCCACCTCTTGTGGTTAAGGGATTGACCTTCTCAAGGTTAGTGGCAAAAGGCAGAGCAGCGGCCAACTAGGCTAATTGTGATTCTATCTTTTTATTATAGCTAAGTTGGTCTTTTATAGTAGAAGAAAAACTATCCATTTTAGTGTTTATGTTTTCTAGGACCTTATCATTAAAAGCAAGCTTCTTAAAATATTCTCATTAATCCTAGCTTGTTCTAACATCAAGTCTCTCAAGGATGGTTACTTAGGTTTAGAGGAATAATTACCTAGGTACTTACCTTGGTAAGTTGACCATTGTTGTTGTTGACCCCATCCATGTTTCTATTGTTGTGGAGCAGAATTATTGATGATGATGTGTGCATCCTCTTGAGATTCGAAGAAATCAACCCCCAAATATTCTCCGCAAGTGTTTTGAGCATTGAAGGCATCTTGTATAGCTTGATGATCCTTCTTGTAATTGGCCCACTATTCAAGCCAATTCAACAGTACATCCATCTTAGTTGGCAATGCACACACCTCTTTTGGTACTTCTTTGCTCTTATTGCATGCTTGGATATTGCATTGAGACCAGCCTTGATTAGAGGCTATCTTCTCCATAAGAGTTTTAGCTTTTCTAAGGGTGAGTAACATAAATGCTCCTCCAGCAAGTAGCATCTAGTTGTTCATGAGCTTTCTGAGTTAATCCATGGTAAAAGCTTTGCATGAGCAACCAATCCTCCATCCCATGATGAGGACAATCTAAAATGTATTCTTGAAAACATTCCCATGCTTCTAGAATGGTCTCTCCTTTCTGTTGTTCAAAATTGGAAATCCTTCCTCTTAAGGCATTGGTCTTGCCTGTAGGGAAAAACTTTGCTAGAAAGGCCTTCGAACATCTTGCCCATGTGTTGATGTTATCTTTGTTGGTGTAGAACCACTGCTTCGCCCTTCCCACTAACGAGAATGGAAATAGGTGGAGTAGTATGATGTCTTGAGCAATGTCCTTGTTGGTGATTGTGCTGCTAATCTCTAGAAAATTCTAAAGAGTAGCTTGCACCATGTTGATGAGGCTTGGCTTGAGCTCAAACTCAAGGTTGTTGGTTTTGAGTGTTGGCCTAGTGCAGATGTTCTCAGTGCTTGGAGTAGAGAACTCACGTAGAGCCTTTTCAGCCATAGCTTCAGAAACTGGTGTTGAGCCTCCTCTTGATTGGTTTGATTGTGATTGATGGAATTTGTTGATGAATCAGAACCAATCCTCCAATACCCTGTATAAGATATGAACAAAGACAAACAAGGGTAAGCCTACTAAAGCAGAGGTATAAAGTTATGATCTCGTCTATAAGTAATTATTTGATCAATTCTCTTAGCCTTATGCCCCTCCCTGGCAATGGCACCTAGAAATACTTGTTGGCATTCCTTAGCATCACCTTAATACTAAGTTGTCATCCCTAGCAATGATGCCAGAAATGCATTGTTGGTAATTATTAAGAACACTTGAAAATCTAGATACATTAGGTATCCGCAAGCAGCACAGATAATATACCATTGTAGCATTTCACCAGAGAGTGTACCAGGTATCATTATTTATATTTTATCCACAGGGAGGAAGAGATGGGGTGGCTAGAGATATTAACAAATATGCATACTTATGACACGATCATTAACTCTCATGCTACAGTAGGGGTAAGTCAAATGATAAATAAATGATAAGTGTAAGGCATTGATAGTAATCCAGAAATAGAATTAGATACTCATAAATGTAGTATGGCTAGGCAAGAGATTAGTTAAGAGCAAAAGATTCCTGAGTCATTCCTTATTTACCAAGTCTTTTATACATCCAAGTATATACACTTCATCTATAGCATAATTTACTCAGTATCTATGCATAAGGAACATTACTAAGGAAGATCAAGAACAGAGCTTGTCTCCCTTCGCAATCGGGTTCTACTTGTTCTACAAACAGGGAGTGGACTATAAGGACTCAACAGGGAGTGTCACATCCACGATCTACCACATGACCTAGAATGTAGAGTGCATCCGCAGGTAAACATTATTTAAGCACCACGCTTACATAATGTTGACCACTTAACTCACTTGAGTATTGAGCTAAGCTTTTGCGAACATATGCATAAATTCATCATCAATCATAACTATATGAAGCATATAACCAGAGCAAACTAGGATCATAACAAATAGCAACATAATATTGAAGTAGCACAAAGTCATAAATAAGAGGGATACAATGGATCTACCGGCCTCCAGACGGCAAATCCGGAATCCTAAGCAATAGCCCAAACTCTACTTGAACCTTGCTAGCTAGCCTATACTAGAACTTTGAAGAATTGGAGCTTTATTCTCTTCTCTCTAGAAACCCTATTTTCTAGTCTGATCTTGACTTATGCAAATCTCCTGAGGTAGGGGGCAAGGGCTGGTATATATAGGCCGGACCATCAATTATGAGCCCTCAGATCAAACTGACTTGAATAAATGGTGGAGATGCAATCCTTAAGGTGGTGGAGAATAGGCGTAACAACGGGGGGCTGACAGGTAGGGACCAAGGGGTCGGATGGCCCCCACTTTGTAGCGCCATGGCCTTTGCTTTGGTGTGGTGTCTTCTCGAATCTTCTGGAACCTTCTAGGGTAGTTTTCGCTATGGATAAGCGCGATTTACTTTGATGATTTAATCCTCCTTGTCGGTTTTCTGGACAAACCCTGCTGAAAATACTGATTCATCAAAACTCATGGAAATTATCAGTTAAACACCTAAGTCTATGTTGGTGATCATTTTTATGCATGATTTTAAGTTATATTAATGGTTTATAATGGAATGATAACTACCATCAACAATGGTGGGGCTCCCTTTATTGCTGAAGGGATGGTAGTAGTCCCCTCAGCATGTGATCCCCAAGGTCATGCCATTTGCTGAGGAGCAGGTAGAGCATGCGCTGTCTGGGCTTCCTTCACGTTGTTCAGCCTTGGGTTGTCAGTTAGGATCACCATCGAGGTGGTGCCCACCATTGGTGTTTTTGCAGCTTGGCCGCTCTTGTATCCATAAATTTTTAGGCTTCCCTAATGATCACAACAATCCCCCGAGCCATGGGTTTAGGGTCATGCTTCTAGTTTGGGTTGCCGCAAGGGTTGTTACGCTCTGACGATGCAAGGAATTTGTCCTCGACCTCCTTTTGCGCGGTCGCAAGGTTTTCTATGATCGTGTGTTGGCTCATAGGTCTTGGACCTTTTTGCTTTTTCCATGTGACCGAGCCATGACCACGTTTTGGGTTCCGCATTGCTTCATATGGAAATTACTGCTACATTGCCCGGGTCGTCTGCTTCATCGATCTCTCCTAGAGAGGTGGTGGACCACTGATGGTTTATGAGTCTTTGAAGCCAGCCTTTGGTCTTTAGACCTAGAGGTGCCGAGAGGAGTCTTGGTCTTGGTTTTGACCCTTTAATGGGGTCATAGGGACCCGGCTCCTATTTTTCTCAACACTCCTACCAACCTTGAGAGGTAGTGATGCCCTGTTACAGGTAGTTTTTGTTTCGCCCCATGAGAGGAGAGGCATGTCCACCATAACCATGCGGTCGGAGCAATGCGTCTCATTGGGGTCAATGGGTAATCTGAGCGGGACCCGATATCCTCCCCAATCGATGTGGAGTTTGGTTGTGCCTCATTAAGAGACATCCCATAAATCATCGGCCATCAATCTTGTTGGTCCCCAACCGCCTCCGTAGCGGCCAAGGGCAAGATGCCTCTCCAACAGAGGGGGCTAGGAGACTTCAAAGAGGACAACTCGAACACAAAGAGAGATGGTTGTGTGGCTCCGCACCACCGATTAGAGCCGCAGGGGCCCATATCCTCCCTGCCCCTATCCCTTTTGTGGCCTCAAGCCCTTCTAAGGACCAGCCCAAGAGTGTGTTTCCTAAGCACGACGCATGGTCGTGGTAGCGACGGGTCACTCTGTGCACGATCTTGGGGGGCCGTTGGCCTCCCCGGTCACATCATGGCATAATGGCGCCCACTCACAAGCAGTTGTGCACCATGGAGCGTGGGCACGCAAATTGAAAAGATATGAAAAGAGTGAGGGTGTGTGCGGCTTACTTGGTTCACGCCGCTGCGTGGGCAACCGTCGTTCCACCTTCCCTCTGATTGCTTCACCTGCTCTGCGAGGTTCTCCAAGCGGTTAGTAAATGTGAATGAACACGTGTTTTCCTTAAGCGTCCTTAGCGGCTATAAATACTCTTGGAGTGGTACGGCAGGGTGGCATTCGCTTTGAGTCGCCTGCTCCACTACTTCTGCGTTCTCACTCTTGAGCGGCCAGAGCTTCTTCCTCGCCGGCCGGGATGGATGAAAGTGCATTTCCCCCTATGTGGGTTTTGGTATATTGATGACATCCAAATTAGGGACTAATAAGATCTCAATGAGATATTTTACAGCTTTAGTCCCATGAAAGTTTTAAAGAGTTGATCTAAGATGAAATGGTTTCCCTCAATTCTTGAAGTTGAAACGACAGATGAACTCAAAGTGCTCTCCAAAGTTTTTATTTTTTGTTTTGAGTATAGGTTCCACCATACTATAAAGAGGGATGCAAGTTTAGGTGATCTAAGGAAGATAGAGTGCTCAAGCATAAAAATAAAATCAAAAGAGAGACACAAAATCACCTTATTAACACTTAGATATAGTTTGTGGCCTTTTTCTAGTCAGAAGTCCTAGCGTTAGCCAGAACTCCCGGCTATCGGAAGTCCCGGCGCCTTAGGACTTAGCCGCCCGACTCGCTTGTCTGTCAGAAGTCCCAACGGAAGCCAGAAATCCTGGTTGCCAGAAGTCCTGGCAATCGCTGGGAGTTCCGACGATAACCGAGTCAGCCCAGTTGACTGTGCCATGAATAGTGTTTTGTAGTAGAGCTGAAGGTTCCAGTGATCTGTGTCAGAACTTCCGACTCAGATCTAACGGTTAGATTTTGCCTTCGAGTATAAATAGCTCTCTCCTCTCTTCTAACTATTACCCACTCATTCATTACTCACCAACCTTCATCCAAAACTAAATGCAAGCATTCAAGGCATCCCTCTCCTCTCCCCTTTGCTCCAATCTTTGATTCCCCTAGGGTTTTGAGTGAAAGGAGAGTGGATTGAGTGACAGAATCACTTTGGCAAGCTTGAGGACTTGATTTCTTCAAGCCAGTTGGATTTGCATCTATTACTCTTGGAGCTTTGTTCCTAGATAGCTAGGCATCGCCTAAGAGCTTCCATCTTGTGGAAGAGCCTTGGGAAGTTTGTATTACCCTCGATTTCTTTGTGGAAAGCTTGAGTGACCTTTGTGGTTGCTTTGAGAGAGGCAAGGAGGTGGAAGAGACTCCGACCTTTGTGGTCACCTCAACAACGAGGACATAGGAGCTCCTTTGTGGGGTTCCTAAACCTTAGGATAAATCCTTGTGTCCCGCATGCTTGTTGTTATTGAGATTTGTGCTATCATATTTGTTCTTGTTGGTTTCTCTTCCCAAATCTCTTCTTAGGCTTTATCTTGACATACTGAGTTGAGTGTTTCAGCATCAAGGGAGTGATCCTACATGTCTATCTAACTACTTGAAAGTGGGGTTGTAAGATATCTCGCACTCAAAGTTCATTTTAGCACTTGTAGTGAAATTCTCGTAGGTGACGGAACTCCCAGATGTTTGCGTTAGAACTTCTAGCTGTCGGAAGTTCCGGGTCAAACTGTCAGGACTTCCGACTGTTACTAATATTTAACTTTGAGATTACATAGAAATTTTTAGATACGCCTAGTCACCCCCTCTAGGCATTGTTTAGATCCTTTCAATTGGTATCAGAGCAAGGTCTTCTTTTAGCACTTCACCACGTGAGAGTAAACAATGTCGGACTCCAAAAAGATGCAAACCGATGCCGAAGAGATGGCCAAGCAAATTGCAAAAGAGTTGATGGCTCAACACACCAAGTTTTTTCAAGATGAAATGAAGAAGATGCAAGATGAGATGAGCAAGATGAAGGAAGAGTTGAGCAAGAAAGTAGAAGATGCTATAAGTGGGAAGAATGATGCAACCAAAGACAATGCACTGTGATGTTGGAGCAGCAAATGACAATGTTCAAGGAAAGGGAGTTTACTCAAGCATTGGGTTTGACTATGGACAACTCATAAAATGTCCATCTATGCATTTCCCCACCATCAACCATGGCAAGCCACCTCACTTCGATGGAACAAGATACACCAATTAGGCCTACAAAATGAAGATGTTCCACATCAGTCGCAAGACTTTGGGAAGTTGTGGATATTGGATGTGATGATTCCTGTCGATGAAGATAGAGAAATAACTCCAAAAGAAGCTTTCCACCTCCATCAAAATGCACAAGCCGTGTCCTTGCTTGTCTCAAGTTTGGGTCCGAATGAGTTCAACAAAGTGAATGGAATGGAAAGTGCTAAGCAAATTTGGGAAGCGTTGAGAACATCATTTGAAGGAGACAAGAGCGTGAGAAAAGGCAACATTGAGCTACTTCATGGTGAATTGGAAAGATTTGTGTTCTTGCAAGGTGAAACGACTCAAGCAATGATTGATAGGCTTATGGCATCGTTCAACCACATAAGAGCTCTTGGATGCACCGAATAGGATGACAACAAGGTTGCTAGGAAGATGTTGAGAACTTATAGAGCCAAGAACAACATGCTAGCATCCATGATCATAGAAAGGCCTGGTTATGATAACACCCCAAGAAGTTCTTTCAAAGCTCAAGCATCATAAGTGTCTAGATGAAGATGCAATCAATGCTCATAATCAAAATCCTAATGCAATGGGATACAACAAGAGTGCAGCCCTTAAAGCAACTCAACAACATGAAGTTCAAGGTTCAAGTCAAGAGAAGAAGAACAAAGTGAAGGATTATTCCTCAAGTGAAGAAGAAGATTCCGATGGAGAGGTTGCATTTGTAATTAGAAATCATAGAAAATTCATGAAGAAGAAGAGCAACCACAAGACTTATGGTGATGGAAGGAAGAGGTAGAAGAAGAGGTTTTGCTGTGGGTGTGGTAAAACTGGTCACTTCATTGCTGATTGTCCTGAAGAGAAGGAGAAGAAGAAGTATAACAAGGATGATGACAAGAAGAACAAAGGCAAGAAGAGAGGTGAAGCTCATCTTGGTGAAGAATGGGAGTCAAAGGATAGTGATTCAAGTGATGATGAGAAGAAGAAGAAAGGAGCCACAAACATCGCCATCCATCACTCTTCATCACCAACCATGATCTTCCCTGACTCGTCTTCACCACCTAAAACTCTTCCCCAATTTATCTTCATCACCAAGGCTCTTCTCCAACCTCATCGACAACGATTACTACACTCCAACTTGCCTCATGGCTAAGGGGGAGAAGGTACATGACTCACCCACTCCTTCTAGTGATGAGTATAGTAGTTGTGATGAGGACATAAAAGCAATTGAAGAAAGAATAATAAGAAAATTTGGTAAAAAGGCCTACAGTAAAATAAAAGCACTAATGAAGAAATTAGAGAAGAGGGATAGATGCTTGGAGTTGCAAGGTGAAATAATCACTCAAGAGAGAGACAAAAACCATGCACTTGAAGCATCTATCACCGAGGAAAGAATGAAGGTTGAGAAATTAACCATAGAATTGTCTTTGGCCAATGACTCAATTGGGAAATTAACCAAAGAACATTCCTCGGTTAATGACACAATAGCTAGCCTCAAGAATGAGAAAAGTATAATTCAAGAAAGCCTTACAAGCTTGGAAGAAAAATACTATAATCTTGAATTAAACTATAGCACTCTTTGGGCTAGTACTTCAACTTTTCCTAAGGCAACCAAAGACTCCAATGTCTCCACTAGTAACGGTTGTAAAAGATGCTATAAAATTGATGTGAATGCATACGCAACTAACCTTGTTGAGTTAGAGAAGAAAGACAAGGAGATTCTTAGGTTGAAGATGATCTTGAAGAATGGGTGCAAGTGTCAAGAGCAAACCAACAAGACAATATACAAGTCATCAAGGCACACATCAATCAAGGAAGGCATTGGCTACAATCGGTATGATGGGAAGGCCAATGGAAGGAACATGATCAATGGTGTACCTAGTGTAAAGTTCAACAAGGGCATTGCCCTTGATGAGCTCATATGCAAGGCAAATAACAAGGTCTACATTCCCAAGGTTGCACCTACAAGTGACAAGACAAACAAGACGAAGCAAGTGGAGGCCCCCAAGCCACAAGCACCGACTCCCATGATGCTATGCTAGTGATTACATATGTTGTTGGGGCAACGATGGCAAGATCAGTGGTGAAGTATGTTGGTGCCCAAAAGAGGAAGGAGATCTTGAGGAGTGTTTGGGTGCCCAAGTTTTATGTGACTAACCCCCTAGGACCCAAATCTTTTTGGGTACCCAAAAGCTTGATTTGTCTTTGTAGGAATATTCCTCTAGTGGAACAAGTTGGGTGTTGGATAGTGGATGCACCAATCATATGACCGGAGAGAATGACATGTTCACATCATTCCAACCTAGTCATGACCAAAGTGGAAACATTGTGTTTGGTGACAATGGAAAAGGATAAGTTCTCGGTTTGGGTAAAATTGCTATCTCAAATGATAATTTCATTTATAATGTTTTACTTGTGAATTCGTTAAGATACAATTTGTTATCTGTTTCACAACTTTGTGAGATGGGTTACAATTGTCCTATTGTACGGATAAGGGTGTGGAAGTCTATAGAAGGGAGGATTCCTCTATTGCATTTATGGGTCATCTAAAAGGGAAACTCTATCTAGTTGATTTCACATCAAATAGAGTAAATCCCGAGACTTGTTTAATGGCAAAATCTAGCATGGGTTGGTTATGGCATTGCATTCTTGCCCATGTTGGGATAAGGAACTTGGCCAAACTTCAAAAAGGTGAACACATCCTTGGTCTAACAACTATTTCTTTTGAGAAAGATAGAATTTGTAGTACATGCCAAGCTAAAAAACCAGTTGGAGCCAAACATCCTATTCAGAATGTTGTGACGACCGAAAGGCCATTGGAATTGCTTCACATGGACATATTTGGACCCATCGCTTATATAAGCATTGATGGTAACAAATATGGTTTCAGTAATTGTTGATGAATTATTCTCGTTTCCCTTGGGTATTCTTTTTGCAGTGATAAGAGTGAAGTGCAAGGCATCTTCACGAAGTTTGCAAGAAGAGCCCAAAATGAGTTTGATGTCAAGATCAAGAGAGTTAGAAGTGACAATGGGATAGAGTTCAAGAACACCAACATTGAAGAGTTCCTTGATGAATGAAGGAATCAAGCATGAGTTTTTCGGTTCCATACACTCCACAATAAAATGGTGTTGTGGAGAGGAAGAACCGAACTGCTCATAGAAGCTGCAAGAGCAATGTTGGATGAGTACAAGAATCCAACAAACTATTGGGCAGAAGCGGTCAACATGGCATGTCATGCCATCAACCACTTATATTTTCACAAGAAAAGAGAAAAGACCGCCTACGAACTTCTAACCAGTAAAAAGCCTAAGGTGCACTACTTTAGAGCTTTTTGGATCCAAGTGTTTCATACTTAACAAGAAATCCAAAAGCTCAAAGTTTGGCACCAAAGGTTGATGAAGGTTTCATGCTTGGTTATGGTAGTAACGAACATGGATATCGTGTTTTCAATAAAATCACCTGGTTTAATTGAAATCAGTGGTAGACCTGACTTTTGATGAAACTGACTGGCTCTCAAAATGAGCAAGTCAATGTTGAGATTGTAGGTAAAGAAGAAGCTCCACATCAAGCTATAAAGAAGCTTGCTATTGGTGAAGTAAAGCCCATCGAAGCTCAAGACGAAGATGACGACACTATTGTGCATATTGATCATGATCCAACCACTCATCATGTTCCATCCAATGAACATGGTGAAGCTTCCACAAAAAGAAATAATCAAGATGGAAGATCAAATGGTGCACAAGGTCATTCTCATGAAGATGGTGCTAACAATGAGCAAGTCCAAACTCAACTCAATAATCAAGAAAGAAGTGAAGACAAGCCCTCCACAAGACCATGGTGTTGATCACTCAATCGATCATGACCATGATGATGAAGATGATGGCCCTGTAAGGAAAATCATGTAAGGAAAATGGACCCTAGGCCCATTTACTTTGGATTTTGGTATTTGATGACCAACACAACCAAATTAGACTAATGAAGTTTGCATGTGATTGTTTTGTAGTCCAATAGGGTGCAAAACATGACTTGGACGAAGGCGACGTGATGATCCGATGATCAACATCATAAGCAAGACCCTAGAAGCACAAGAGAAGACCCTAAGATATCAAGCAAAGTCCAAGCACGAAGATAGGAACCAAGTCGTACACAAGATCACGAAGAAACGAGCTCATAGAGGTGACCGAACGCTGGACATGGACGCTGGTGGAAAGTGATCCGGACTGCTCCGATCAAGAGGCTCGACAAATAGGCGTCAGCAGCAGTGACTGGACGCTAGACCAGACACAGAACTACAGCATTCAATTGAGTATAGAAAGGTTCTAGAGCAGCAAAATTGCGACCGGACACTGGCAGCGTCCGATCAGTTGATCGCGGCTCTAACGGTTGAGACAACTGGACGTCTCCGGTCAGGACGTGATCAGCGTCCGGTCAGTAGCAGAAAAGCGGGATTTCATCCCCCAACGTCTACTTTCTCAGTGGGGCTTATAAATATAACCACCAACCGGCCAAATGAAAGGGGTGGAGCTGAGGAAACATATCAAGGGTGCTAGTCCACCATTTTAGTGATCTCCATTTGCATAGTGCTTAGTGATTCATTAGGTGATTAGCGTAGGTGCTTTGCGAAGTGCTTAGATTGATTAGACCACCGCTTATGTGCTTGCTCTAGGTTTAGGCCTAGTGTTTAGTGAGGTTTGCATACCTCTTACTACCCGGTGCTTATGCGCACCATTGTTGTACATCAGAGGGGCTTATAGTCTTGCGAGATCACACCGACCACGGTTGTGGTGTGGCCGCCACCGTGTACCGGAGGAAACAAGGCCCGTGGCGTTTCGGCTAGAAGCATGATAGTGAAGACGACAGGGAGCATCCGAGAGAGGCTTGCAGGAAGGCACGTCAGGACCCACTTGCGAGTGGGGAAAGCCTGAGGCTATCCCTAGAGTTACCTGACTAGGAGCTTGACCCTTGCGAGGGATTTCATGCGAGGGGCTCCAACGAGGACTAGGGGGAAGCTTGCGCGCTTCTCGATACCTTGGTAAAAATACCAGAGTCGTCGATGGGAGTTTGCATATCTCTACCTTGCTCTTTAACTTCTGCATTTACATTGATTGTATTACTCCTTTTACGATAGAGATAGCAATACACTAGCAAAACCGTAGTTGCACATTTAGATAGTTTATCTTTTGCATAGGTTTTGCTAGGGTTAGAAAAAGGGGCCATAGTTTAGAGTTAGAATTTTAAGTTGCCTAATTCACCCCCCCCCCCCCCCTCTTAGGCATCACGGTCCCCTACAAGTGGTATCAGAGCCGGTTGGCTCAATTTGGACCTTTGGCTTAACCGCCAGTTGAGCCGATGCTATTTAGAGTGGTTGGGATGGATACCTCTAGGCCTCCGCACTTTGACGGCACTAACTTCCCCTACTATAAAGCTTAGAATGGCTTGCCACCTTGAGGCGGTTGATTTGGGTGTTTGGAGAGTCACTCATGATAGGGATGAAACCTATTAAGAATCCTGATAAACCCACAAAGAGTGAAGAAAAGGAAATGCATTTCAATGCTAGAGCTAAGAATTGCTTGCTTGAATCATTTAGCATGGATGTGTTTAACCAAGTGTTCACTTTAAATATAGGCACATGAAATTTGGTTAAAACTTCAAGAGCTCCATGACTGGCACATCTAATGTTCGTGAGGAAAAACATTGTCTAGCTAAACAAAATTATGATTCCTTTACAATGAATGATGATGAGCTTGTTCATGATATGTATTCTCAGTTTGTATCTAATTGTCAATGAGCTCCATTCAATAGGATTAACAAAGCTAGATGATGCGGACATCATGAGGAAGATCATCTCCGTGCTTCGACAAAAGAAATATGAAAGCATCATCACCTATCCTTCACAACATGGAGAACTTGAGCACCATGACCCTAGGCATAGTCATTGGCAAGATAGTGGCATTTGAAATGCCACAAAAGATGGGTCAATACAAAGCCTCTTCATCAAGCAAAGGCAAAGCTCTCGCATGTAAAGAGAAAAAGAAGATGAAGGGCAAGCAAGTTGAGACAAGCTCAAGCCCAAGCTCCTCAAGTGAAGATGAAGAAGAAGATGAGGACGATGATGATGATGAAGAAGATTCAAGTGAAGATGATCAATCTTCCTCCTCCACCTCCGACCTTGATGAACAATCAATCTAACTAATCAACAAGGTGGAGAAGATGATCTAAAGGCTCAATGTCAAGGGTGTGCCCATCCAAATTCAAGATCTCATTTTCACCAATCAAAGAAATAAGCAAAGAAAGAGAGGATGCTATGGATGCGGCGAGTTGGGGCACTTTATGGAAGTTTGTCCAAACAAGCCCACACCTAAGAAAAAGAAGAAGGCATGCAAGAACCAAGCCCTCACATCAATAAGGTCATGGGATGATTCTTCAAGTGAAGAAGAACACCATCACAAGAGGCGAGGCCGTAAGCACTCATCATCAAGTTCCTCTCGTATGTGCCTTATGGCATGAGGTAACGAAAGCTCATCCTCTAGTGAGAGTGATAGTGATGATGAAATGCCTTCTTATGATGAAATTGTGCAACAAAATCTAATTATGCTAAAGTTTGCACTAGTCAACAAAAGAAGCTCAAAAAATTAAAAGAAAAACTAGATAGTTCACAAGAAGCATACAAAACCTTGCTTGAACAATATGAGAACTTTGCTAATCTCAATGTTGAACTATCTACTAAAATTGAGCAACTTTAGGCTAGTGCAACAACAAATGCATGCACAATCAATGATAAGCAACTTGTAAAGAAAAATGAAAAATTAAAAGAAAAGTTAGCTAGCTCACAAGATGCTTATAAAAGTTTGCTTGCTAAAATGGAAACCATGTGCAAACATTATGATGAGCTAACTAATAAAGTTGCTAATCTTGAAGTCATTAGTACAACCCCCATCAAGGCATCTAAAAAGAAAAGTTCTATCTTTAACATAGTCTAAAAAGGATGTCTCTACTTCTTGTAATGATTTATGTTTAGACTCATCTTTGTGCAACCAAGTTTGAGTTGAGAAAGTTGTTGTAGATACATGCACACAAGAGGTTGCAAAGGAGAATGAGCAACTCAATCAAGAAGTAGCTCGCCTCACCAAGGATTTGACTCAAGTGAAAGGCAAGGCGAAGCAAGCCCAACTTCATCAAGATAACACCATCAAGGGAGTGAAGAAGCTTGATGAAGGACAACTCATGGTTTGCTACGTGTGCCACAAGGAAGGTCACAAGTCATATGAGTGCAAGGTGAAGAATGGGGGAGGAGCAAAGAAGAAAGAGAAGAAGCAAACAAGCAAGCTCTCCAACACCTACACCAACAAGGTGGACAAGAAGGCCTCCACACCATACTTGTTAAAGAAGAAGAAAAATGACAAGGTGGTGGCCATCAAGGTGAACAAGCAAGCCAACAATGGGGTCAAACGCTTTTGGGTGCCAAAGGAAATCATTTCCACCATGAAGAGCACCAAGAAGGTTTGGATCCCAAAAGGGAAGTGAGAAGTCCGATGGACTTCAGGAAATTTGGAGAGTTGGCAAAGTATGGATGCATTCCATGGGATGCATTATGATGGACAAAATCATTGCCAAGTGGGTTAGTGAATACTATGGACCCAAATTCCCCATCCCATGTTAGGTAACTATATTCAATTTGTTTCAAGTGGCACTAGATTTAATTTCCTACAACACCTTTAAGCATCTAGTTACTCTTCATGCCTAGGTTTACATTTGCATGCTTATATCTTTTGTCATGCATACACTAGGTATATCTTATGGTAGGCTTGCTCGGTATCATTCTTAACCCTTGGAGCAAATCTACATGGTTTAAAATTATTTAGGAGCACGGCATATAGCTTGTCTTACTATTGTTCATTTAATATGTGCCAAAGTCCAAATTGTAGATAATTTCTCCCAAATATCATCTTCAAAAATGATTCTCACATTCAGGTGATGTCATCTTTCAAGTGGTATTATTGATTCTAAAATCAATGTGCATGTCTTCTACAAGTATTCCACACTTGTGTGCACAAATTTAGGGGGAGGTTACTCTACAAGTTGGATGCTTAGAGACTGACACCTTTTCAAGATTATCATATGTGTAGTAGTCTCATTGCAAGGAAAATGGAGTCCCCGGAATTAAGCATCATACTTCAAATATCCACCACCTATTGCAAGTGATAGAAATCAAATTGGTTTCCACATGTGATATTTCTAAACCGATATCATCATGTTGATTTTATTTTGATATTTATATGCTTTCTCCATGCATTATATAGATTAAATTCCCTTGAGCAATAATTTGCCAATTATGCATATGCTTTGCCTTCTACCATATGTATGCATATATTTAGGGGGAGCTTAATCTATATAATGTGAGAGTCAAATTTTGTGACCTATTCCACTCTACACATAAAGGATCACAAAGTTTGACCCTCCCTTGTGCTACTAATGTCTTCCTTTTCGGTGTTTGATTCCAAAGGGAGAGAATTTAGAGGACCAAAAGCAAGCATTAATTTGTAGGACCAAGGGCTAGATCATAATAATTTACAAGTGGTAATGGTCTACAAGTGGTAATGGTCCAAGAAAGGAGGATAGTGGATTATGGATTGCCTATGTAATGGGGAGAATTTGTAGGAAGGAAGGCTTAAATCCATAATACCACAGTGGGGACATTTGCAAGGGCAAGATAAGTTTTTTATGTAGTATCTTTTAGTCTTACAAGTAGTATCTTTTAGCATCATATAACCTTGCCCCTTGCATTGCATCCTAGCAAGTAGATAGCTTTTAAATTGCAAATTTTTATTATTTGCTTACTTTGGTCGTGTTGTCATCAATCACCAAAAAGGGGGAGATTGTTAGAAAAATGGACCCTAGGCCCATTTACTTTGGATTTTGGTGTTTGATGACCAACACAACCAAATTGGACTAATGAATTTGCAAGTGATTGTTTTATAGTCCATTAGGGTGCAGGACGTGACTTGGACGAAGGCAACGTGATGATCCGATGATCAACACCATAAGCAAGACCCTAGAAGCACAAGAGAAGATGCAAGATATCAAGCAAAGTCCAAGCATAAAGATAGGAACCAAGCCGTACGTAAGATCATGAAGAAACGAGCTCACAGAGGTCACCGGACGCTAGACCGGACGCTGGCAGAAAGTGACCGGACGCTCTGATCAAGAGGCTCGGCAAACAGGCGTCAGCAGCAGTAGGACCGAATGCTGGACCGGATGCCAGTGGCAAATCGACCGGACGTAGAACTACAGCGTCCGATCGAGTACAGAAAGGTTCCAGAGCAGCGAATTGTGACTGGACTGCGTCCGATGGCATGTGACCGGACGCTAGCAGCGTCCGATCAGTTGATCGCGGCTCTAACGGGTGGGACGACCAGACACATCCGGTTAGGACATGATCAGCGTCCAGTCAGTAGCAGAAAAGTGAGATTTCGTCCCCAACGGCTACTTTCTCGGTGGGGCATATAAATACAACCCCCAACCGGCCAAATGAAAGGGGTGGAGCTGAGGAAACATATCAAGGGTAATAGTACACCATTTTAGTCATCTCCACTTGCATAGTGCTTAGTGATTCATTAGGTGATTAGCGTAGGTGCTTTGCGAAGTGCTTATGTTGATTAGACCACCACTTATGTGCTTGCTCTAGGTTTAGGCCTAGTGTTTAGTGAGGTTTGCGTACCTCTTACTATCTGGTGCTTGCGCGCACCATTGTTGTACATCGGAGGGGCTTGTAGTCTTGCGAGATCACAACGCCCGTGGTTGTGGTGTGGCCGCCACCGTGTACCAGAGGGAACAAGGCCTACGGCATTTCAGCCAGGAAGCTTGATAGTGAAGACAGTAGGGAGCATCCGGGAGAGGCTTGCTGGAAGGCGCGTCGAAAGACCCACTTATGCATGGGGAAAGCTCGAGGCTATCCACGGAGTTACCCGACTAGAGCTTGGCCCTTGTGAGGGATTCCTTGCGAGGGGCTCCAACGAGGACTAGGGAGAAGCTTGTGTGCTTCTCGATACCTCGGTAAAAATACCAGAGTATCGACGGGAGTTTGCATATCTCTACCTTGCTCTTTAACTTCCGCATTTACATTGATTGTATTACTCCTTTTGCAGTTGAGATAGCAATACAGTAGCAAAACCGTAGTTGCATATTTAGATATTTTATCTTTTGCGTAGGTTTTGCTAGGGTTAGAAAAAGAGGCCATAGTTTAGAGTTAGAATTTTAAGTTGTCTAATTCACCACCCCCCCTCTTAGGCATCACTGGTCCCCTACAGCCCCATCCAAAGATCAACTCAAGTGCCACATCCTAGAGTGCATCAATCCATTCAACGGGATGATCCCGTTGATAACATATTGGGGAGCATTCGACGAGGGGTAACTACACTGTTCCTATTTATCAAGTTTTTGTGAACATTACTTGTTTCTTTCTCCCTTAGAACCTCATAGGGTGCAGGATGCACTTAGATGATCCAGATTGGATGATAGCCATGCAAGAGGAGTTGAACAACTTCACTTGGAATGAAGTCTGGTCCTTGGTGGAAAGGCCCAAGCAAAATGTGATTGGAATGAAGTGGGTCTTCCGGAACAAGCAAGATGAGCATGGTGTGGTTACAAGGAACAAGGCAAGGTTGGTGGCTCTAGGATTCACTCAAATGGAAGGCTTGGATTTTGGGGAGACCTATGCACCGGTGTCAAGGCTAGAATCAATTCGCATTCTACTTGCCTATGTCGTGCATCATGATTTCAAGCTATATCAAATGGATGTGAAGAGTGCATTTCTCAATGGCCCCTATCCGAGTTGGTGTATGTAGAGCAACCACCGGGCTTTGAAGACCCCAAGTATCCCAACCACATCTACAAGCTTGACAAGGCACTCTATCGGCTCAAACAAGCCCCTAGAGCATGGTATGATTGCTTGAAGGATTTCCTACTCAAACAAGGGTTTGAGATAGGAAAGGCCGATGCTACTTTATTCACTCACAAAGTCAATAATGATATCTTTGTTTGCCAAATATATGTCGATGACATAATATTTGGTAGTACTAATGTGGCTTTTTGTGAGGAATTTAGTAGGATTATGATGAATAGGTTCGAGATGTCTATGATGGGAGAGTTGAAGTTCTTCCTTAGATTTCAAATCAAGCAACTCAAGGATGGCACGTTCATAAGTCAAACCAAGTACACCAATGACATGTTGAAGAAGTTTGACATGCACAAAGCCAAGCCCATCAAGACAACCCATGCCAACCAATGGACATCATGACCTTGATGAAGGTAGAAAGGCCATCGATCAAAAGGTATATCGCTACATGATGGGATCCCTCCTTTACCTTTGTGCATCTAGGCCAGATATTATGCTTAGTGTGAGCATGTGTGCAAGATTTTAAGCTAATCCAAAAGAATATCATTTGATGGCCATTAAGAGAATTTTTCGGTATTTAGTGCACACTCCTAATCTTGGCTTGTGGTATTCTAAGGGCTCCACTTTTGAGTTACTTGGATATTCCGATTCAGATTATGCCTATTGCAAAGTAAACCGAAAGAGTACTACCAGGACTTACCAATTATTGGTCAGTCTTTGGTATCTTGGAGCTCTAAGAAGCATAATTCCATTGTTTTGTCCACCACTAAGCTGAGTATGTGGTGGCTGGTGCATGATGTGCCCAACTACTTTGGATGAAGCAACTCTCAAAGACTTTGGTTGTGAGCTAACCAAGTTTCCCCGTTTGTGTGACAACGAGAGTGCCATTAAGTTGGCAAACAACCCTATAAACCACTCTTGAACAAAGCACATAGACATCCGGCATCACTTTTGAGAGACCATGAAGCTAAAGGAGATATCTCAATTCAACATGTGAGCACCGAAAAGCAACTAGCCAATATCTTCACAAAGCCCCTAGATGAGTCAAGATTTTGCGCTTTGAGGAGTGAGCTAAATACCATTGATTCTCATAACGTGGCTTGATGTCTTACACATAAATTGTTTGATCTAGAAAGGAGAAAAGATTTGCTCAAACATTGTGTGACACTTTCAAAATCTATTTTAAAATTTTTCATGTGTGACTATTGCTTTGTGTTGATTGTTTGAAATCTAGTCACATGAGAAAATGTTAGTGTCCATCATAATTTTTGCACCACATGGCATTGTGAGTTCAAGCTAGGGAGTTTTTCAGTCTTCCTATGTCAAAAGTCCCAGCTCGAGCCAGAAGTCCCGACTCCCACCGGAACTCCCGACTTAGCACCAGAAGTCCCGACGTAGATCTAAGTCGGCGCTCTTTGACTGCTTTTGACCATGTCTGTTTGACCTAGGGTTACTTTGTCTTATTGTAGCCTAGCCCAGCCTTTCACCCCTCATTAACCCACCCGCCCCTCCCTCGCACCCGCTCCTCCCTCGCCCCGCCACAGCCGCACCCGCGCTGTTCCCCGTGCCGCCCTCATGCCTGTCGGGGGTTCTAGTCTCCCCAGGATCCCCAGCCTGCCTGCAACACCGCCAAAAGCCCTGGCTCTGCCCCCCCCCCCACTCCCTCCCTTCCTCCATCTTGCCGGAGTCTCCCTCATCCTCTTCCTATCGACGGCTGAAGGTCCAGTGGTGGTGTTTGTCCGGTGGTGGTGTTGCTGCTCGTGGATCCATTCATGGTGGCCATGGTATCATTTGTCATGGTCATGCTGCCATAAATCACGTCGATCCCCTTCTTCTCTTTCTCAAGGTACAACCTCCATGGATATCCCTGAACCTAATCTCAAATGTACCTTTGATTTGCTTCTATTCTTCTTCCATCTCTCCTCCTCTGGTTTTCCTTGTGTGGATGTGTGTCTCGATTTTGAAGCCCCATGAATGGACTAGTCACCATGTGTGTCAAATCTCGGCGAACGTTCGAAGGTGCCCAACAGCCAGAAGTCCTAGCTTGTCCGGAACTCCCGACTCCAGTTATAACTCCCGACCCCATGGTTACCAATCCATTCATGTTTCTTCTTCATTTCTAGATGTTCATTCACTCTCCTTTGTCCTTGATTCTTAGTCTCTTTTTATGTTTTCTCACAGCCATGGCCTCTGGTAGTGATGCGACCCCCTCCTCGCCGCCACGAGAAGCACTCAAAGCACAACCAAGACCCCACTGAATCCTCTCGACTGACTGGACGCACCAAGGCGTCCATGCCCTCGTGATGCTACTGGTGCTCATGGACGTGGCCGTTCCGCTCATGCTCGCGGCACTCTGGCCCAAGGTCCACCCCCATTGTTTGGTGCCACTGCCCAGGAGTTCATTCCCGGCATTGAGACGTGCCCATTGTTGATCCGGTTGAGGAAGGCCCTCTATTAAGAAGGTAGGACTATTGCTAATGATGTGTGCACCATGACCTCGCCTTCTGGTCCAGGCTACTTTGGGGTCAGCCGATTGGTTCCGTTCCCCCGGTCCTCTTCTCACCATCCGTAAGCCTCAGTTGCACCCCCAATCCCACTGGTGGTTACACCCCACACTTGATGGTTGACTATCGTCACAAGGTGTAGTCTTAGATTTGTCATCGACGTGCTAGAAATCTCTATGAGGAAGAGGGCAAGGATTTGAGGATTGACTATCGGTTCCAGCACCCTTTTCATTTTGATTTCTATCACCAACTTGATCTACCTCCGCTACATCAGATAGCGTGAGCCTCTAGTGATTCAGATGAAGTCCATTGATACTTACAAACTTGTAAGATGCCTAAACCTGAGATCAAGCAGCTTGCCATTAACCTAAGGAGGATGGGGGCTTGAGCAGCTAGATGGAGTTTCTGGCAAGCCGTAGAACAACAAGATTATTTGTCAGTTCTATGCCTCCTATCATTTGGACACTCGCGAGGCTACTCATGTCATTCATTGGACCACTGAAGGGAAGCACTACAAGGTTGACTTTCCTACCTTTGCTTTCCCTTCTTGGTTTGGATCCCAATGGACAGCTGCTCCACCGCCATTTTCTGACATTTCTGCCCTTGCTATGGATGAGTACCAGTACATGTACTTGGATGGTTATCGTGCTGGTGGACAGACAGGTTGGCTGAAGCCATACTACTATGTGCTCAACAACATTCTTCGCCAGATTTTGTACCCCAAGAGCAGTGACTCTACTCATCTCTGTGATGATTCATAGGTTGTCCTTGATTACTTTGGCGATGAGTTCACCAAATTCTCCATTAGTCGGTACATTTGGATCAAGATTTTCAATGCTAGTGAGGATGTGGTGAAGCACTACCCTTATGCTCCTTACATCATGCATATCATTGAGCAAGTGTCAGGCATTCACTTCCCTATATATGCTCCTCATAAAGTGCTCAGACTTTCAAACAAGCTGTCACTTCAAGCGAAGAGAGAGTTGGAGAAGGCTGCCAAGGGCAAAGGCAAAGGTGCTTTGGGTTCCTCCTCGCATGCTTCTCCACCGCGTGGCTCTCATGCTCATCATGCTCATAGTGAGGAGCCTCAGTCCTCCTCTTCCTCTAGTGGTAAGCCCCCAGCAAGTTCAAGTTCTTCATGAAGTATATGTTTGGAGCTTGTTATGCTAGTGCAGAGCATGAGCAAGAGATGCTTGTGAGGATGCATCAGATTGAGCAAAAGCTTGATATTCAATCCACACCACCTCGCGACTTGGAGCCTCTTCATGATCCCTTCAAGCTTTATGATGAGGCTTGCAAGGAGTACTATGGTGAGTCGTCTGATCAGCCCCGTCGCCATGGCAAGCAACAAGCCGGCGCTGAGGACGAGGAGTACATTGAGGATGATGATGATGATGATGACGATGATGATGGTAGTGGTGATCATGATGATGATGCAAACTACGAGGACGAGTAGTCGTTTCGATCATGTGGCCTACCCCTTTTGGCACTTGTTGACAAAGGGGGAGTGTTAGGCTTTGATCTATTTATGTAATAAGTTAGTTGGCGTGTGAGACTTTAAAACTTTTAGCTTGTATGAACTATGTCGTGTCATGGCACTATGTGATGGACATCTATATTTGTATGTGTGATGGATGATTGTAGGACAAGTAATGTTTATCTACCTATCTATTAGTTATCTTGCTTGTCTCTACATGTGAATGGTGGATGTTATTTTGGATGGTCATGTGTTGCTTCAAGTTTTTACTTTGAGATCTTGGCCATCACATTCTCTTCTACTTGTTGTGTGAATATAAAATGTCATATTGCATATCTTTCTCATGGATACATACATGTTCACATACACTTGTTGCACCCCACGGATTGCAAAATTTAGGGGGAGTTTCTATCTTAATATATGCAAGTGATGTGGTTATGATCATCATTGAAATTCAAATTCATTGCATACATTAAGGGGGAGCTCTCCATAAATTTTGGGGTTCAAAAGCTTTAAATTCTTTCATTCTTATAAAAGCCTAAGTTGGTTGTCATCAATTACCAAAAAGCAGGAGATTGAAACTACATTTGCCCCCTATGTGGGTTTTGGTGTATTGATGACATCCAAATTAGGGACTAATAAGATCTCAATGAGATATTTTGCAGCTTTAGTCCCATGAAAGTTTTAAAGAGTTGATCTAAGATGAAATGGTTTCCCTCAATTCTTGAAGTTGAAAAGGCGGACTAACTCAAAGCGCTCTCCAAAATTTTTATCTTTTGTTTTGAGTTTAGGTTCCATCGTACTATAAAGAGGGATGCAAGTTTAGGTGGTCTGAGAAAGATAGATTGCTCAAGCATAAAAATAAAATTAAAAGAGAGACAAAATCACCACATGAATACTTAGATATAATTTGTGGACTTTTTGTAGTCAAAAGTCCTGGCGTTAGCTAGAACTCTCGGCTATCGAAAGTCCCGGCGCCTTAGGACTTAGCTGCCCGACTCGCTTGTCTGTCAGAAGTCCCAATGGAAGCCAGAAGTCCAGGCTACCAGAAGTCCTGGCAGTCATCGGGAGTTTCGACGATAACCGAGTTAGCCCTATTGACTGCACCATGAACAATGTTTTGCAGTAGAGCCGAAAGTTTCAGTGATCTGTGTCGGAACTTCTGATGCAGATCTGAATGGTTAGATTTTTCCTTCGAGTATAAATAGCTCTCTAATCTCTTCTAAGCATTACCCACTCATTCATTGCTCACCAACCATCATCCAAAACAGCTCCCAACCATTCAAGGCATCCCTCTTCTCTCCCCTTTGCTCCAATCTTCTGTTCCCCTAGGGTTTTGAGTGAAAGGAGAGTGGATTGAGTGAGAGAATCACTTTGGCAAGCTTGAGGACTTGATTTCTTCGTCAAGCTTGTTGGATTTGCATCTATTACTCTTGGAGCTTTGCTCCTAGCTAGCTAAGCATTGCCCAAGAGCTTCCATCTTATGGAAGAGCCTTAGGAAGTTTCTATTACCCTCGATTTCTTTGTGGAAAGCTCGAGTTACCTTTGTGGTTGCTTTGAGAGATGTAAGGAGGTGGAAGAGACTTCGACCTTTGTGGTCACCTCAACAACGAGGACATAGGAGCACCTTTCTAGGGTCGCCGAACCTTGGGATAAATCCTTGTGTCCCGCGTGCTTGTTGTTGTTGAGATTTGTGCTATCATATTTGTTCTTGTTGGTTTCGCTTCCTCCCCAAATCTCTTCTTAGGGTTTGGTCTTGATCTACCGAGTTGTGGTGTTTCGGCGTCAAGGGAGTGATCCTACATGTCTATCTAACCACTTGGAAGTGGGGTTGTAAGATCAATGTTTTTCTAAACGGTAAATGGTCTTTACACGGTCGCCCTTCGTTTAGCGTTTAGGCTGTTTACACAGGGTTTAAATGAAGTTAAACGATCTAAACGGTTTTGTACTTTTAAAAAAATACATATAATTATATATGTGCATGTAAAAAATAAAGTATTCTAGCATTTATACATATTTATCGGAGTAAAATCAATTATTTTGATATGTATATATATTTATGCATGCGAAAAGAACCAAATATAGATATTTATGCATGTAACATATCAAGTGTACACATTATAAATCTAATAAACTTAAGTATACAAATTTATCCATATAAAACTAAACTAGATTTACCCTCGTGTTCGCCTAAACAGCCGTTTAAACAGCTATTTAGCCCATTTAATATTGGTTATCTCCGTTCCGTTTAGGTCGTTTAGACCGTTTTTTCTGTTTTTGATCGTTTAAAACGGTCAACCGTTTAATTTCCGTTACCCCCTAAACAAAACAGTTTACCACCATTTACCGTTTAGTGGTCGTTTAACCCATTTAGGCGAACACTGTGTAAGATATGTCGCACTCAAAGTTCATTTTAGCACTTGTAGTGAAATTCTCATAGGTGCCGGAACTCCCTGCTTGTGTCAGAACTTCCTGCTGCCGGAAGTTCCGGCTCAAACTGTCAGGTACTTCCGGACTATTACTGATATTTGACTTTGAGATTACTCAGAAATTTTTAGAAACCCCTAGTCACCCCCTCTAGGCATTGTTTAGATCCTTTCAATAGACCACGGTAAACGGTCATTAGAAGAGTCACCGAGTATCGGCGGAGCACCACCGCCTCTTCGTCCTTGCTGCATGATCAGGGGTAAGTGCATTCGGATGATGTTCAGTTTGAGGGTTCAACCTATATTGATTGTGAGTGTTCGCAGGGCCAGCCTCCCACGCCCCCGTCCAGAGGGCTACCAGCGCCGCTCGCGCTGTGACCCCTGTGGCAGAACCTCCTAAATGTATAGGACCGCACATGCCTTGTCACTGTCCAACGACCTTTGACACACATGCATATGTTCCTGGTAACTTAAGAAGTCTGTCGACTGTCCTCGGGGGAACCCCCAAAATCATCCATGATTGTCCAGCAGGATCACATTATAGAGTCATTGCAGTATTACAACATTTATTCAAATATATACAGTCAGAGTAAAATAGCGGAAGTCTTACGATAACTTAATTTACAAACTAGTTGTTTCAAACCTTACAAACTAAGTTCGATAATTATTACAAACCATAGTAGTAGTGGAGTGCATAATTAACATAAACAGTAACACACAAAATAAGCATCCTGCACAAGGATCACACATTCACTTATCGTCATCGACAGGAACAACAGTCATGCAGCAAGGTCCAAAACAGACCTGCTCATGAGGCTCACCTGCAACAAGGGTCAACGAACCCTGAGTACAAAAGTACTCAACAAGACTTAACCGAAATAAAAACTGAGAAGACTCAGAATGCAGGCTCAGGGATTCAAGGTATGGCTTTAGCAATACTCAAAGTTCTTTTGCGTAAAGCTCTTTACAAAATTTTAGTATTTCAACATTTAAACTTCATAAGAACAATATATGAATCTAGCCATGATCCGTAATGAGATCATGAACTTCATATCAAACTCTTTCTCAAATCTAGCTCAAGTTTCAGTTATTAACTACGATGATGAACAGTGAGTTGAGTCTCCATAACCGAGGAGCAACGACGATTCGAAACCGATTATAACCCAGCTGGGGATTCCAGACCACACGACATATGCAGGTCCCCGACTTGCATATATCAACCTACCTCTTGGATCTTCTAAAACAAGAATGGGTCCGCGCCACCCGAGAATACAGTACTCCACCAATCCAGCCATTGCCACGTGGGTACATGCTATTCCCGCCATCTCTCCACTCCCTAGTGCAGCGAGTAGCCATTCTCGTAATAGAATAGCCGAGTTAAGGCTTACCAGAGTATGTGGTTAGTACTACAAAGTCTCATCTCATGTAATTCAACAACGGACGGACCTTAATCGACACAGGGGAAAGAAGCGCTCACAAGACCTCCATGTCTTGTGGCTCTCACACACCGAGTCCACCCGGTCTAGATTTATTACTTCCATAGCTCATATCTCATGATAACATAAGTAACCAAAGATCCATTTAAAATTCTCAGGTGATAGGTAATCACCGACTAAGCATGACTAAGCATAACTAGACATTTACGAATTAAAACTGGTAACAAGGTAGATATGGAAAAACAAGGTTGGTAATGCACCAATTAGGTTTCCACTGGACTCCTAATCACTTAATGCAGTATATAAAAGCAAAAGCGATAAAATTTGTAAAACACAAGGTAGGGTTAAATGCATCCGGGGCTTGCCTTCGTTGACGGAAAAGTTAGGTTCCTGCGACGTTCCACAATTATCCGATCTGACCTCAACAGATGGATTAACCTCCTCCGCAACTTGATTAACTACCATGTGTTCACCTTCGTTCACTACACATAGTAACAATGCCATGTTTAACATGATGCGGAATACGAAACATGATGCCTTGATGATGGATGCAAAATTAACAATTCGAATACAACTTTCCTTCGTGGTACAGTTGCAAGTCAACTAACTAAATCCTTTTTCAGTAACACATACATCAATTGCCAAGGATCATTATTAACTAATGACCCAAGGTCATCACTCAATCCAAAATTTCAAACAAAACCTAAATCATTAAAGGTTGACTATTTGCTTTTATGACTTAATTATTTAATTTCAAAATTATGAAATAAATCAACTTATTCTAATTGAGCTAAAATTTTTTGTAAATGTTCCTCACATGATAGCTAAGTGAAAAACAATTTTCATAATTTTTTGGATAATTAATTAAGCCTAGAAAAATCATGGAAACCCATTTATTAATTAATTGAGCAATTTTTATCACATTCAAAAAGTACTGAAAAACAACATTTCATATTTTTTCTTAAAGTAATATACATCACAGAGAGGTCACACAAAATTTTTCATAATTTTTGGAACTCTAAATAATTCTATACAAAAATAACAAAAACTATCTCTATTCATTCAAATCTAAAAAACAGAAAATTCATTTTTCAACTACACAGCGCTAGACAGGGGTGACCCCACATGTCATCCCTGACCTCTCCGCTTGACCACGACAACGATGGCGCTGACCGATGAAAACTCGCGATGGGGGAGACCAACGGCGACTGGCCAAAGTACCAAAACACTCCCCACACCACCCCGCATCGCTTGAGGCACTAGCTTGAGCAATTATAGCGAGTTACGAGCTTGACATCGGCCATGGCGGACGCGGTGGCTCGGCGATGACACCGTGAAACAAGGCTGGTAGAGTGTAAACAAAAGGCATGGAAGGTTCAGCAGCTCACCACGAACACGTTGGAGCAAAGAGCGAGACCGGAGAAGCAACGGTGACGCGGGTCGACGTTCACAGCGGCCACGGCGGAGCAAACTTCGCGACGGCGGTGCTCAGGCGACTGTGATGGACAAAATGAGCAATCAACCGGTCATAGAGCATCTCGGAAAAGGCGGAGCTAGAGGTGCACTGAGCAAGAGCAAAGGCTCACCGGAGAGCGCTGGCCACGACGCGCAAGCACGACGGAGAGGTTGCCGGCCGCGAGGAAGAAAGGCGCTAGCGATGATTCCGGTGAAATCAAGTGACCACATTGTGTGGCTAGTGCAAAGAAGGAGCGAAGCTATTGACTTCTTTGCTACGGGAGGCACTACAGCGACGGCGCGAGCTCACCGGAGTGAGCAAGGGGACGGGAAAAGCAGAGCAACGAAAGGAAGAACGGCAACGTCGTCTAGCTTTAGAGCGGCCAAGGATCAAGGAGACGACATCAGTGGCCCTGTCTGCCATCGAAATGAAGCCAAGGGACGGCACAGGCACGTCTGGAACCGAGCAAAGGACCCGTCGGTGTGTCTTGGTCGTGGCACTGTTCCACATAATTTGAATTGCCATTCATTTTAAAATCCAAATTACTCCCAAATTTGTATAACAACTCAAAAATCTCCAAAAATAAAAGTTGCTCAAAATTCAAAGTTCTACAACTTTGCTTTTATAACCACCCCCTAATTCGGTCTACATTTTGAAATGAAATTTTGAATTCAAATAGGGGACATTTAACGAATTTCGCCTTTTCAAATTACTTCAAATTTTTCATAACAACTTTGAAAACGAAGAAGAGCAACCACAAGACTTATGGTGATGGAAGGAAGAGGTAGAAGAAGAGGTTTTGCTGTGGGTGTGGTAAAACTGGTCACTTCATTGCTGATTGTCCTGAAGAGAAGGAGAAGAAGAAGTATAACAAGGATGATGACAAGAAGAACAAAGGCAAGAAGAGAGGTGAAGCTCATCTTGGTGAAGAATGGGAGTCAAAGGATAGTGATTCAAGTGATGATGAGAAGAAGAAGAAAGGAGCCACAAACATCGCCATCCATCACTCTTCATCACCAACCATGATCTTCCCTGACTCGTCTTCACCACTAAAACTCTTCCCCAATTTATCTTCATCACCAAGGCTCTTCTCCAACCTCATCGACAACGATTACTACACTCCAACTTGCCTCATGGCTAAGGGGGAGAAGGTACATGACTCACCCACTCCTTCTAGTGATGAGTATAGTAGTTGTGATGAGGACATAAAAGCAATTGAAGAAAGAATAATAAGAAAATTTGGTAAAAAGGCCTACAGTAAAATAAAAGCACTAATGAAGAAATTAGAGAAGAGGGATAGATGCTTGGAGTTGCAAGGTGAAATAATCACTCAAGAGAGAGACAAAAACCATGCACTTGAAGCATCTATCACCGAGGAAAGAATGAAGGTTGAGAAATTAACCATAGAATTGTCTTTGGCCAATGACTCAATTGGGAAATTAACCAAAGAACATTCCTCGGTTAATGACACAATAGCTAGCCTCAAGAATGAGAAAAGTATAATTCAAGAAAGCCTTACAAGCTTGGAAGAAAAATACTATAATCTTGAATTAAACTATAGCACTCTTTGGGCTAGTACTTCAACTTTTCCTAAGGCAACCAAAGACTCCAATGTCTCCACTAGTAACGGTTGTAAAAGATGCTATAAAATTGATGTGAATGCATACGCAACTAACCTTGTTGAGTTAGAGAAGAAAGACAAGGAGATTCTTAGGTTGAAGATGATCTTGAAGAATGGGTGCAAGTGTCAAGAGCAAACCAACAAGACAATATACAAGTCATCAAGGCACACATCAATCAAGGAAGGCATTGGCTACAATCGGTATGATGGGAAGGCCAATGGAAGGAACATGATCAATGGTGTACCTAGTGTAAAGTTCAACAAGGGCATTGCCCTTGATGAGCTCATATGCAAGGCAAATAACAAGGTCTACATTCCCAAGGTTGCACCTACAAGTGACAAGACAAACAAGACGAAGCAAGTGGAGGCCCCCAAGCCACAAGCACGACTCCCATGATGCTATGCTAGTGATTACATATGTTGTTGGGGCAACGATGGCAAGATCATGGTGAAGTATGTTGGTGCCCAAAAGAGGAAGGAGATCTTGAGGAGTGTTTGGGTGCCCAAGTTTTATGTGACTAACCCCCTAGGACCCAAATCTTTTTGGGTACCCAAAAGCTTGATTTGTCTTTGTAGGAACATTCCTCCGGTGGAACAAGTTGGGTGTTGGATAGTGGATGCACCAATCATATGACCGGAGAGAATGACATGTTCACATCATTCCAACCTAGTCATGACCAAAGTGGAAACATTGTGTTTAGTGACAATGGAAAAGGATAAGTTCTCGGTTTGGGTAAAATTGCTATCTCAAATGATAATTTCATTTATAATGTTTTACTTGTGAATTCGTTAAGATAAAATTTGTTGTCCGTTTCACAACTTTGTGAGATGGGTTACAATTGTCTATTTGTAGATAAGGGTGTGGAAGTCTATAGAAGGGAGGATTCCTCTATTGCATTTATGGGTCATCTAAAAGGGAAACTCTATCTAGTTGATTTCACATCAAATAGAGTAAATCTCGAGACTTGTTTAATGGCAAAATCTAGCATGGGTTGGTTATGGCATTGATGTCTTGCCCATGTTGGGATAAGGAACTTGGCCAAACTTCAAAAAGGTGAACACATCCTTGGTCTAACAACTATTTATTTTGAGAAAGATAGAATTTGTAGTACATGCCAAGCCAAAAAACAAGTTGGAGCCAAACATCCTATTGAGAATGTTGTGACGACCGAAAGGCCATTGGAATTGCTTCACATGGACATATTTGGACCCATCACTTATATAAGCATTGGTGGTAACAAATATGGTTTCGTAATTGTTGATGATTATTCTCGTTTCCCTTGGGTATTCTTTTTGCATGATAAGAGTGAAGTGCAAGGCATCTTCACAAAGTTTGCAAGAAGAGCCCAAAATGAGTTTGATGACAAGATCAAGAGAGTTAGAAGTGACAATGGGATAGAGTTCAAGAACACCAACATTGAAGAGTTCCTTGATGATGAAGAAATCAAGCATGAGTTTTTGGTTCCATACACTCCACAATAAAATGGTGTTGTGGAGAGGAAGAACCGAACGCTCATAGAAGCTGCAAGAGCAATGTTGGATGAGTACAAGAATCCAACAAACTATTGGGCAGAAGCGGTCAACATAGCATGTCATGCCATCAACCACTTATATTTTCACAAGAAAAGAGAAAAGACCGCCTACGAACTTCTAACCAGTAAAAAGCCTAAGATGCACTACTTTAGAGTTTTTTGGATCCAAGTGTTTCATACTTAACAAGAAATCCAAAAGCTCAAAGTTTGCACCAAAGGTTGATGAAGGTTTCATGCTTGGTTATGGTACTAACGAACATGGATATCGTGTTTTCAATAAAATCACTGGTTTAATTGAAATCGTGGTAGACCTAACTTTTGATGAAACTAACGGCTCTCAAAATGAGCAAGTCAATATTGAGATTGTAGGTAAAGAAGAAGCTCCACATCAAGCTACAAAGAAGCTTGATATTGGTGAAGTAAAGCCCATTGAAGCTCAAGACGAAGATGACAACACTATTGTGCATATTGATCATGATCCAACCACTCATCATGTTCCATCCAATGAACATGGTGAAGCTTCCACAACAAGAAATAATCAAGATGGAAGATCAAATGGTGCACAAGGTCATTCTCATGAAGATGGTGCTACCAATGAGCAAGTCCAAACTCAACTCAATAATCAAGAAAGAAGTGAAGACAACCCTCCACAAGACCATGGTGTTGATCCAACTAATCGATCATGACCATGATGATGAAGATGATGGCCCCTGTAAGGAAAATCATGTAAGAAAAATGGACCCTAGGCCCATTTACTTTGGATTTTGGTGTTTGATGACCAACACAACCAAATTGGACTAATGAATTTGCATGTGATTGTTTTGTAGTCCAATAGGGTGCAAGACATGACTTGGACAAAGGCAACGTGATGATCCGATGATCAACACCATAAGCAAGACCCTAGAAGCACAAGTGAAGACCTAAGATATCAAGCAAAGTCCAAGCACGAAGATAGGAACCAAGTCGTACGCAAGATCACGAAGAAACGAGCTCACAGAGGTGACTGAACGCTAGACAGGACGCTGGCGGAAAGTGATCGGATGCTCCGATCAAGAGGCTCGACAAATAGGCGTTAGCAGCAGTGACTGGACGCTAGACCAGACACAGAACTACAGCATTCAATTGAGTATAGAAAGGTTCTAGAGCAGCAAAATTGCGACCGGACACTGGCAGCGTCCGATCAGTTGATCGCGGCTCTAACGGTTGAGACAACTGGACGTCTCCGGTCAGGACGTGATCAGCGTCCGGTCAGTAGCAGAAAAGCGGGATTTCATCCCCCAACGTCTACTTTCTCAGTGGGGCTTATAAATATAACCACCAACCGGCCAAATGAAAGGGGTGGAGCTGAGGAAACATATCAAGGGTGCTAGTCCACCATTTTAGTGATCTCCATTTGCATAGTGCTTAGTGATTCATTAGGTGATTAGCGTAGGTGCTTTGCGAAGTGCTTAGATTGATTAGACCACCGCTTATGTGCTTGCTCTAGGTTTAGGCCTAGTGTTTAGTGAGGTTTGCATACCTCTTACTACCCGGTGCTTATGCGCACCATTGTTGTACATCAGAGGGGCTTATAGTCTTGCGAGATCACACCGACCATGGTTGTGGTGTGGCTGCCACCATGTACCAGAGGGAACAAGGCCCGCGGCATTTCGGCTGGAAGCATGAGAGTGAAGACGGCGGGGAGCATCCAGGAGAGGCTTGTAGGAAGGCACGTCAGGACCCACTTGCGCATGGGGAAAGCCCAAGGCTATCCCTGGAGTTACCTAACTAGGAGTTTGACCCTTGCGAGGGGCTCCAACGAGGACTAGGGGGAAGCTTGCACGCTTCTCGATACCTTGGTAAAAATACCAAAGTCATCGACGGGAGTTTGCATATCTCTACCTTGCTCTTTAACTTCTGCATTTACATTGATTGTATTACTCCTTTTACGGTAGAGATGGCAATACACAAGCAAAACCATAGTTGCACATTTAGATAGTTTATCTTTTGCATATGTTTTGCTAGGGTTAGAAAAAGAGGCCATAGTTTAGAGTTAGAATTTTAAGTTGCCTAATTCACCCCCCCCCCCTCTTAGGTGTCACGGTCCCCTACAAGTGGTATCAGAGGCGGTTGGCTCAATTTGGACCTTTGGCTTAACCGCCATTGAGCCGACGCTATTTAGAGTGGTTGGGATGGATACCTCTAGGCCTCCGCATTTTGACAGCACTAACTTCCCCTACTATAAAGTTAGAATGGCTTGCCACCTTGAGGCGGTTGATTTGGGTGTTTGGAGAGTCACTCATGATAGGATGAAACCCATTAAGAATCCCGATAAACCCACAAAGAGTGAAGAAAAGGAAATACGTTTCAATGCTAGAGCTAAGAATTGCTTGTTTGAATCATTTAGCATGGATGTGTTTAACCAAGTGTTCACTTTAAATACAGCACATGAAATTTGGTTAAAACTTCAAGAGCTCCATGACGGCACATCTAATGTTCATGAGGAAAAACATTGTCTAGCTAAACAAAAATATGATTCCTTTACAATGAATGATGATGAGCTTGTTCGTGATATGTATTCTCATTTGTATCTAATTGTCAATGAGCTCCATTCAATAGGATTAACAAAGCTAGATGATGCGGACATCATGAGGAAGATCATCTCCATGCTTCCACAAAAAAAATATGCAAGCATCATCACCATCCTTCACAACATGGAGAACTTGAGCACCATGACCCTAGGCATAGTCATTGGAAGGATAGTGGCATTTGAAATGTCACAAAAGATGGGTCAAGACGAAGCCTCTTCATCAAGCAAAGGCAAAGCTCTCACATGTAAAGAGAAAAAAGAAGATGAAGGGCGAGCAAGTTGAGACAAGCTCAAGCTCAATCTCCTCAAGTAAAGATGAAGAAGAAGGTGAGGACGATGATGATGATGATGAAGATTCAAGTGAAGATGATCAATCTTCCTCCTCCACCTCCGACCTTGATGAACAATCAATCTAACTAATCAACAAGGTGGAGAAGATGATCCAAAGGCTCAATGTCAAGGGTGTGCCCATCCAAATTCAAGATCTCATTTTCACCAATCAAAGAAATGAGCAAAGAAAGAGAGGATGCTATGGATGCGGTGAGTTGGGGCACTTTGTGGAAGTTTTTCCAAACAAGCCCACACCCAAGAAAAAGAAGAAGGCATGCAAGAACCAAGCCCTCACATCAATAAGGTCATGGGATGATTCTTCAAGTGAAGAAGAACACCATCACAAGAGGCGAGGCCACAAGCACTCATCATCAAGTTCCTCTCGTATGTGCTTTATGGCATGAGGTAACGAAAGCTCATCCTCTAGTGAGAGTCATAGTGATGATGAAATGCCTTCTTATGATGAAATTGTGCAACAAAATCTAAATTATGCTAAAGTTTGCACTAGTCAACAAAAGAAGCTAAACAAATTAAAAGAAAAACAAGATAGTTCACAAGAAGCATACAAAACCTTGCTTGAACAATATGAGAACTTTGCTAATCTCAGTGTTGAACTATCTACTAAAATTGAGCAACTTTAGGCTAGTGCAACAACAAATGCATGCACAATCAATGATAAGCAACTTGTAAAGAAAAATGAAAAATTAAAAGAAAAGTTAGCTAGCTCACAAGATACTTATAAAAGTTTGCTTGCTAAAATGGAAACCATGTGTAAACATTGTGATGAGCTAACTAATAAAGTTGTTAATCTTGAAGTCGTTAGTACAACCCCCATCAAGGCATCTAAAAAGAAAAGTTCTATCTTTAACATGTCTAAAAAGGATGCCTCTACTTCTTGTAATGATTTATGTTTAGACTCATCTTTGTGCAACCAAGTTTGAGTTGAGAAAGTTGTTGTAGATACATGCACACAAGAGGTTGCAAAGGAGAATGAGCAACTCAATCAAGAAGTAGCTCGCCTCACCAAGGATTTGACTCAAGTGAAAGGCAAGGCGAAGCAAGCCCAACTTCACCAAGATAACACCATCAAGGGAGTGAAGAAGCTTGATGAAGGACAACTCATGGTTTGCTACATGTGCCACAAGGAAGGTCACAAGTCCTATGAGTGCAAGGTGAAGAATGGGGGAGGAGCAAAGAAGAAAGAGAAGAAGCAAACAAGCAAGCTCTCCAACACCTACACCAACAAGGTGGACAAGAAGGCCTCCACACCATACTTGTTAAAGAAGAAGAAAAATGACAAGGTGGTGGCCATCAATGTGAACAAGTAAGCCAACAATGGGGTCAAATGCTTTTGGGTGCCAAAGGAAATCATTTCCAACATGAAGAGCACCAAGAAGGTTTGGATCCCGAAAGGGAAGTGAGAAGTCTGATGGACTTTGGAGAATTTGGAGACTTGGCAAAGTATGGATGCATTTCATGGGATGCATTATGATGGACAAAATCATTGCCAAGTGGGTTAGTGAATACTATGGACCCAAATTCCCCATCCCATGTTAGGTAACTAGATTCAATTTGTTTCAAGTGGCACTAGATTTAATTTCCTACAACATCTTTAAGCATCTAGTTACTCTTCATGCCTAGGTTTACATTTGCATGCTTATATCTTTTGTCATGCATACACTAGGTATATCTTATGGTAGGCTTGCTTGGTATCATTCTTAACCCTTGGAGCAAATCTACATGGTTTAAAATTGTTTAGGAGCATGGCACATAGCTTGTCTTACAATTGTTCATCTAATATGTGCCAAAGTCCAAATTGTAGATAATTTCTCCCAAATATCATCTTTGAAAATGATTCTCACATTCAGGTGATGTCATCTTTCAAGTGGTATTATTGATTCTAAAATCAATGTGCATGTCTTCTACAAGTATTCCACACTTGTGTGCACAAATTTAGGGGGAGGTTACTCTACAAGTTGGATGCTTAGAGACTGGCACCTTTTCAAGCTTATCATGTGTGTAGTAGTCTCATTGCAAGGAAAATGGAGTCCCCAGAATTAAGCATCATACTTCAAATATCCACCACCTATTGCAAGTGGTAGAAATCAAATTGGTTTCCACATGTGGTATTTCTAAACCGATATCATCATGTTGATTTTATTTTGATATTTATATGCTTTCTCCAAGCATTATATAGATTAAATTCCCTTGAGCAATAATTTGCCAATTATGCATATGCTTTGCCTTCTACCATATGTATGCATATATTTAGGGGGAGCTTAATCTATATAATGTGAGAGTCATATTTTGTGACCTATTCCACTCTACACACAAAGGATCACAAAGTTTGACCCTCCCTTGTGCTACTAATGTCATCCTTTTTGGTGTTTGATTCCAAAGGGGAGAATTTAGAGGACCAAAAGCAAGCATTAATTTGAAGGACCAAGGGCTAGATCATAATAATTTACAAGTGGTAATGGTCTACAAGTGGTGTCTACAAGTGGTAATGGTCCGAGAAAGGGAGGATAGTGGATTATGGATTGCCTATATAATGGGGAGAATTTGTAGGAAGCAAGGCTTAAATCCATAATGCCACATGGGGACATTTGTAAGGGCAAGATAAGTTTTTTATGTACTATCTTTTAGTCTTACAAGTAGTATCTTTTAGCATCATATAACCTTGCCCCTTGCATTGCATCCTAGCAAGTAGATAGCTTTTAAATTGCAAATTTTTATTATTTGCTTGCTTTGGTCGTGTTGTCATCAATCACCAAAAAGGGGGAGATTGTTAGAAAAATGGACCCTAGGCCCATTTACTTTGGATTTTGGTGTTTGATGACCAACACAACCAATTGGACTAATGAATTTGCAAGTGATTGTTTTGTAGTCCAATAGGGTGCAGGACGTGACTTGGACGAAGGTGACGTGATGATCCGATGATCAACACCATAAGCAAGACCCTAGAAGCACATGAGAAGATGCAAGATATCAAGCAAAGTCCAAGCACAAAGATAGGAACCAATCTATACGCAAGATTGCGGAGAAACGAGCTCACAGAGGTCACCGGACGCTGGACCGGACGCTGGTGGAAAGTGACCGAACGCTTCGATCAAGAGGCTCGGCAAACAGGCGTCAGCAGCAGTGACTGAATGCTGGACCGGATGCCAGTGGCAAATCGACCAAACATAGAACTGCAGCGTCCGATTGAGTACAAAAAGGTTCCAGAGCGGTGAATTGTGACTGGATGCGTCCGGTGGCATGTGACTGGACGCTGGCAGCGTCCGATCAATTGATCGTGGCTCTAACAGTCAGGACGACCAGACACATCCGGTCAGGACATGATCAACGTCCAGTCAGTAGCAGAAAAGAAGGATTTCATCCCCAACGGCTACTTTCTCAGTGGGGCTTATAAATATAACCCCCAACCGGCCAAATGAAAGGGGTGGAGCTGAGGAAACATATCAAGGGTAATAGTACACCATTTTATTGATCTCCACTTGCATAGCGCTTAGTGATTCATTAGGTGATTAGCGTAGGTGCTTTACGAAGTGCTTAGGTTGATTACACCACCGCTTATGTGCTTGCTCTTGGTTTAGGCCTAGTGTTTAGTGAGGTTTGCATAACTCTTACTACCCGGTGCTTGCGCGCACCATTGTTGTACATCGGAGGGGCTTGTAGTCTTGTGAGGTCACAACGACCGCGGCTGTGGTGTGGCCACCACCGTGTACCGGAGGGAACAAGGCCTGCGACATTTCAGTCGGAAGCTTGATAGTGAAGACAGCGGGGAGCATCCGGGAGAGGCTTGCCAGAAGGTGCGTCAAAGACCCACTTATGCGTGGGGAAAGCCCGAGGCTATCCATGGAGTTACTCGACTGGGAGCTTGGCCCTTGCGAGGGATTCCTTACGAGGGGCTCCAATGAGGACTAGGGGGAAGCTTGTGCGCTTCTCGATACCTCGGTAAAAATACCAGAGTTGTCGATGGGAGTTTGCATATCTCTACCTTGCTCTTTAACTTATGCATTTACATTGATTGTATTACTCCTTTTGCGGTAGAGATAGCAATACAGTAGCAAAACCATAGTTGCACATTTAGATAGTTTATCTTTTGCATAGGTTTTGCTAGGGTTAGAAAAAGAGGCCATAGTTTAGAGTTAGAATTTTAAGTTGCCTAATTCACCCCCCCTCTTAGGCATCATGGTCCCCTACAGCCCCATCCAAAGATCAACTCAAGTGCCACATCCTAGAGTGCATCAATCCATTCAACGGGATCATCCTGTTGATAACATATTGGGGAGCATTCGACGAGGGGTTACTACACGTTCCTATTTATCAAGTTTTTGTGAACATTACTTGTTTATTTCTCCCTTAGAACCTCATAGGGTGGAGGATGCACTAGATGATCTAGATTGGATGATAGCCATGCAAGTGGCGTTGAACAACTTCACTTGGAATGAAGTCTGGTCCTTGGTGGAAAGACCCAAGCAAAATGTGATTGGAACCAAGTGGGTCTTCCAGAACAAGCAACATGAGCATGGTATGGTGACAAGGAACAAGGCAAGATTGGTGGCTTTAGGATTCACTCAAATTGAAGGCTTGGATTTTAGGGAGACCTATGCACCGGTGGCAAGGCTAGAATCAATTCGCATTCTACTTGCCTATGTCGCGCATCATGATTTCAAGCTATATCAAATGGATGTTAAGAGTGCATTTCTCAATGGCCCCTATCCGAGTTGGTGTATGTAGAGCAACCACCGGGCTTTGAAGACCCCAAGTATCCCAACCACGTCTACAAGCTTGACAAGGCACTCTATGGGCTCAAACAAGCCCCTAGAGCATGGTATGATTGCTTGAAGGATTTCCTACTCAAACAAGGGTTTGAGATAGGAAAGGCCGATGCTACTTTATTCACTCACAAAGTCAATAATGATATCTTTATTTGCCAAATATATGTCGATGACATAATATTTGGTAGTACTAATGTGGCTTTTTATGAGGAATTTAGTAGGATTATGATGAATAGGTTTGAGATGTCTATGATGGGAGAGTTGAAGTTCTTCCTTGGATTTCAAATCAAGCAACTCAAGGATGGCACGTTCATAAGTCAAACCAAGTACACCAATGACATGTTGAAGAAGTTTGACATGGACAAAGCCAAGCCCATAAAGACACCCATGCCAACCAATGGACATCATGACCTTGATGAAGGTAGAAAGGCCATCGATCAAAAGGTATATCGCTATATGATTGGATCCCTCCTTTACCTTTGTGCATCTAGGCTGGATATTATGCTTAGTGTGTGCATGTGTGCAAAATTTTAAGCTAATTCAAAAGAATGTCATTTGATAGCCATTAAGAGAATTTTTTGGTATTTAGTGCACACTCCTAATCTTGGCTTGTGGTATTCTAATGGCTCCACTTTTGAGTTACTTGGCTATTCTGATTCAAATTATGCTTGTTGCAAAGTAAACCAAAAGAGTACTACCAGGACTTGCCAATTTATTGGTCAGTCTTTGGTATCTTGGAGCTCTAAGAAGCATAATTCCATTGTTTTGTCCACCGCTGAAGCCGAGTATGTGGCGGCCGGTGCATGATGTGCCCAACTACTTTGGATGAAGCAAACTCTCAAGGACTTTGGTTGTGAGCTAACCAAGATTCCCCGTTTGTGTGACAATGAGAGTGCCATTAAGTTGGCAAACAACCCTATAAACCACTCTTGAACAAAGCACATAGACATTTGGCATCACTTTTTGAGAGACCATGAAGCTAAAGGAGATATCTCAATTCGTCATGTGAGCATCGAAAAGCAACTAGCTGATATCTTCACAAAGCCCCTAGATGAGTCAAGATTTTGCGCTTTGAGGAGTGAGCTAAATATCATTGATTCTCATAACGTGGCTTGATGTCTTGCACATAAATTGTTTGATCTAGAAAGGAGAAAAGAATTTCTCAAACATTGTGTGACACTTTCAAAATCTATTTTAAAATTTTTCATGTGTGACTATTGCTTTGTGTTGATTGTTTGAAATCTAGTCATATGAGAAAATGTTAGTGTCCATCACAATTTTTGCCCCACATGGCATTGTGAGTTCAAGCTATGGAGTTTCTTAGTCTTCCTACATCGAAAGTCCTAGCTCGAGCCAGAAGTCCCGACAGCTAGAAGTCCCGACTCCCACCAGAACTCCTGACTCAACACCAAAAGTCCTGACACAGATCTAAGTCAGCGCTCTTTGACTGCTTTTGACCATGCCTGTTTGACCTAGGGTTACTTTGTCTTTACCGTGGCCTAGCCCAGCCTTTCACCCTCATTAACCCACCCGCCCCTCCCTCACACCCGCTCCTCCCTTGCCCCACCACAGCCACACTCATGACGTTCCCCATGCCGCCCTCACGCCTATCAGGGGTTTTAGTCTCCCTAGGAGCCCTGGCCTACCTACAGCACTGCCGAAAGCCCTAGCTCTGCCCCCCCCCCACTCCCTCCCTTCCTCCATCTTGCCAGAATCACCCTCATCCTCTTCCTGTCGACGGCTGAAGGTCCAACGGTGGTGTTTGTCTGGTGGTGGTGTTGCTGCTCATGGATCTATTCATGGTGGCCATGGTATCATTTGTCATGGTCATGCTTGCCATAAATCGCGTCGATCCCCTTCTTCTCTTTCTCAAGGTACAACCTCCATGGATATCCCTGAACCTAATCTCAAATGTACCTTGCGATTTGCTTCTATTCTTCTTCCCTCTCTCCTCCTCTAGTTTCCTTGTGTGGATGTGTGTCTCGATTTGAAGCCCCATGAATGGACTAGTCACCATGTGTGTCAAAAATCCTAGCGAACGTTGAAGGTCCCAACAGCCAGAAGTCCTAGCTTTGGCCGGAACTCCCAGCTCTAGCTGGAACTCCTGACCCCATGGTTACCAATCCATTCATGTTTCTTCATTTCTAGATGTTCATTCACTCTCCTTTGTCTTGATTCTTAGTCTCTTTTTATGTTTTCTCACAGCCATGGCCTCCGGTAGTGATGCGACCCCTCCTCACCGCCACAAGAAGCGCTCAAAGCACAACCAAGACCTCGCTAAATCCTCTCGGCCGACTGGACACACCAAGGCATCATGCCCTCATGATGCTGCTATTTCTCGTGGATGTGGCCGTTCCGCTTGTGCTCATGGCACTCTGGCCCAAGGTCCACCCCCATTGTTTGGTGCCACTGCCTAGGAGTTCATTCTCAGCATTGAGATGTGCCCATTGTTGATCCGGCTGAGGAAGCCCTCGATTAAGAAGGCAAGACTATAGCTAATGATGTGTGCACCATGACCTCACCTTCTGGTCCAGGCTACTTTGGGGTTAGCCGGTTGGTTCCATTCCCCAGTCCTCTTCTCACCATCCGTGAGCCTCAGCGCACCCCCAATCCCGCTGGTGGTTACACCCCACACTTGATGGTTGACTATCATCACAAGGTGTCTGAGATTCATCGTCAACATGCTAGAAATTTCTATGAGGAAGAGGGCAAGGATTTGAGGATTGACTATCGGTTCTAGCACCCTTTTCATTTTGATTTCTATCACCACTTGATCTACCTCCGCTACATCAGATAGCATGAGCCTCCAATGATTCAGATGAAGTCCATTGATACTTACAAACTTGGTAAGATGCCTAAACCTGAGATCAAGTAGCTTGTCATTAACCTGAGGAGGATGGGGCTTGAGCAGCTGATGGAGTTCTACAAGCTGTGGAACAACAAGATTATTTGTCAGTTCTATGCCTCCTATCATTTGGACACTTGCGAGGCTACTCATGTCATTCATTGGACCACTAAAGGGAAGCACTACAAGGTTGACTTTCCTACCTTTGCTTTCCTTCTTGGTTTGGATCCCAAGGACCGCTGCTCCACCGCCATTTTTGACATTTCCGCCCTTGCTATGGATGAGTACCAGTACATGTACTTGGATGGTTATCGTGCTGGTGGACAGACAGGTTGGCTGAAGCCATACTACTATGTGCTCAACAACATTCTTCGCCAGATTTTGTACCCCAAGAGCAGTGACTCTACTCATCTCCGTGATGATTCATAAGTTGTCCTTGATTACTTTGGCGATGAGTTCACCAAATTCTCCATTAGTCGGTACATTTGGACCAAGATTTTCAATGCTAGTGTGGATGTGGTGAAGCACTACCCTTATGCTCCTTACATCATGCATATCATTGAGCAAGTGTCAGGCATTCACTTCCCTATATATGCTCCTCATAAAGTGCTCAAACTTTCAAACAAGCTGTCACTTCAAGCGAAGAGAGAGTTGGAGAAGGCTGCCAAGGGCAAAGGCAAAGGTGCTTCAGGTTCCTCCTCACGTGCTTCTCCACCACATGTCTCTCGTGCTCATTGTGCTCATAGTGAGGAGCCTTAGTCCTCTTCCTCCGGTGGTAAGCCCCCAACAAGTTCAAGTTCTTCATGAAGTATATGTTTGGAGCTTGTTGTGCTAGTGCAGAGCATGAGCAAGAGATGCTTGTGAGGATGCATTGGATTGAGCAAAAGCTTGATATTCAATCCGCACCACCTCATGACTTGGAGCCTATTCATGATCCCTTTGAGCTTTATGATGAGGCTTGCAAGGAGTACTATGGTGAGTAGTCCGATCAGCCCCATTGCCATGGCAAGCAACAAGCCGGCGCTGAGGATGAGGAGTACATTGAGGAGGATGATGATGATGACGACGACGATGATGGTAGTGGTGATCATGATGATGATGCAAACTATGAGGACGAGTAGTCGTTTCTATCATGTGGCCTACCCCTTTTGGCACTTGTTGATAAAGGGGGAGTGTTAGGCTTTGATCTATTTATGTAATAAGTTAGTTGGCATGTGAGACTTTAAAACTTTTAGCTTGTATGAACTATGTCGTGTGGTGGCACTATGTGATGGACATCTATATTTGTATGTGTGATGGATGATTGTAGGACAAGTAATGTTTATCTACCTATCTATTAGTTATCTTGCTTGTCTCTACATGTGAATGGTGGATGTTATTTTGGATGGTCATGTGTTGCTTCAAGTTTTTACTTTGAGATCTTGGCCATCACATTCTCTTCCACTTGTTGTGTGAATATAAAATGTCATATTGCATATCTTTCTCATGGATACATACATGTTCACACACACTTGTTGCACCCCACGAATTGCAAAATTTAGGGGGAGTTTCTATCTTAATATATGCAAGTGATGTGGTTATGATCATCATTGAAATTCAAATTCATTACATACATTAAGGGGGAGCTCTCCATAAATTTTGGGGTTCAAAAGCTTTAAATTCTTTTATTCTTATAAAAGCCTAAGTTGGTCGTCATCAATTTCCAAAAAGCAGGAGATTGAAAGTGCATTTGCCCCCTATGTGGGTTTTGGTGTATTGATGACATCCAAATTAGGGACTAATAAGATCTCAATGAGATATTTTGCAGCTTTAGTCCCATGAAAGTTTTAAAGGGATGATCTAAGATGAAATGGTTTCCCTCAATTCTTGAAGTTGAAAAGGCAGATGAACTCAAAGTGCTCTCCAAAGTTTTTATCTTTTGTTTTGAGTTTAGGTTCCATCGTAGTATAAAGAGGGATGCAAGTTTAGGTGGTCTGAGGAAGATAGATTGCTCAAGCATAAAAATAAAATTAAAAGAGAGACACAAAATCACCACATGAATACTTAGATATAGTATGTGGACTTATTGTAGTCAGAAGTCCCGACGTTAGCTAGAACTCTCGGCTGTTGTAAGTCCTGGTGCCTTAGGACTTAGCCACCCGACTCGCTTGTCTGTTAGAAGTCCCGATGGAAGCCGAAAGTCTAGGCTACCAGAAGTCCCGGTAGTCATCGGGAGTTCCGATGATAACCGAGTTAGCCCTGTTGACTGCACCATGAACAATGTTTTGCAGTAGAGCCGAAAGTTCCGGTGACCTATGTCGGAACTTTTGACGCAGATCTGAACGGTTAGATTTTGCCTTCGAGTATAAATAGCTCTCTATTCTCTTCTAACCTTTACCCACTCATTCATTGCTCACCAACCATGATCCAAAACAGCTCCCAAGCATTCAAGGCAACCCTCTTCTCTCCCCTTTGCTCCAATATTCTATTCCCCTAGGGTTTTGAGTGAAAGGAGAGTGGATTGAGTGAGAGAATCACTTTGGCAAGCTTGAGGACTAGATTTCTTCGTCAAGCTGGTTGGATTTGCATCTATTACTCTTGGAGCTTTGCTCCTAGCTAGCTAGGCATCGCCCAAGAGCTTCCATCTTATGAAAGAGCCTTGGGAAGTTTCTATTACCCTCGATTTATTTGTGGAAAGCTTGAGTTACCTTTGTGGTTGCTTTGAGAGATGCAAGGAGGTGGAAGAGACTTCGACCTTTGTGGTCACCTCAACAACGAGGACATAGGAGCTCCTTTCTAGGGTCGCCAAACCTTGGGATAAATCCTTGTGTCCCCGTGCTTGTTGTTGTTGAGATTTGTGCTATCATATTTGTTCTTGTTGGTTTCTCTTCCTCCCCAAATCTCTTCTTAGGGTTTGGTCTCGATCTACCGAGTTGCGATGTTTCGGCGTCAAGGGAGTGATCCTACATGTCTATGTAACCACTTGGAAGTGGGGTTGTAAGATCAATGTTTTTCTAAATGGTACATGGTCTTTACACGGTCGCCCTTCGTTTAGCGTTTAGGCTATTTACATGGTGTTTAAATGAAGTTAAACAGTCTAAATGGTTTTGTACTTTAAAAAAAAATACATATAATTATATATGTGCATGTAAAAAATCAAGTATTCTAGCATTTATATATATTTATCCAAGTAAAAATCAATTATTTTGATATGTATATATATTTATGCATGTGAAAAGAACCAAATATAGATATTTATGCATGTAACATATCAAGTGTACACATTTATAAATATAACAAACTTAAGTATACAAATTTATCCATATAAAACTGAACTAGATTTACCTCGTGCTAATCTAAACAGCCGTTTAAACAACTGTTTAGCCCGTTTAATACTATTCATCTCTGTTCCGTTTAGGCCGTTTAGATCATTTTTTCCGTTTTTTTATCGTTTAAACGGTCAACCGTTTAATTTCTGTTTACCCCCTAAACAAAACAGTTTACCACCGTTTACCGTTTAACGGCCGTTTAACCCATTTAGGCGAACACTGTGTAAGATATATCGCACTCAAAGTTCATTTTAGCACTTGTAGTGAAACTCTCATAGGTTCTGGAACTCCCTGCTTGCGTCAGAACTTCCTGCTGCTGGAAGTTCTGGCTCAAACTATCGGGTCTTCCAATTGTTACTGATATTTGACTTTGAGATTACTCAAAAAATTTAAGAAACCCCTATTCACCCCCCTGTAGGCATTGTTTAGATCCTTTCAATAGATCGCGGTAAACGGTCGTTAGAGGAGTCACCGAGTATCGGCGAGGCAACACAGCCTCTTCGTCCTTGCTTGTGTGATCAGGGGTAAGTGCATTTGGATGATGTTCAAGTTTGAGGGTTCAACCTGTATTGATTGTGAGTGTTCACAGGGCCACCTCCCGCGCCACGTCCAGAGGGGCTACCAGCGCCGCTCGCGCTGTGACCCCATGTGGCAGAACCTCCTAAATTATAGGACCCACATGCACTTGTCACTGTCCAACGACCTTTGACAACAATGCATATGTTCCTGGTAACTTAAGAAGTCTGTCGAGTGTCCTCGGGGAACCCCAAATCATCCATGATTTCCAAGCAGGATCACATTATAGAGTCATTGCAGTATTACAACATTTATTCAAATATATACATCAGAGTAAAATAGCGGAAGTCTTACGATAACTTAATTTACAAACTAGTTGTTTCAAACCTTACAAACTAAGTTCGATAATTATTACAAACCATAGTAGTAGTGGAGTGACATAATTAACATAAACGTAACACACAAAATAAGCATCCTGCACAAGGATCACACATTCACTTATCATCATCGACAGGAACAACAGTCATGCAACAAGGTCCAAAATAGACCTGCTCATGAGGCTCACCTGCAACAAGGGTCAACGAACCCTGAGTACAAAAGTACTCAACAAGACTTAACCGAAATAAAAACTGAGAAGACTCAAGAATGCAGGCTCAGGGATTCAAGGTATGGCTTTAACAATACTCAAAGTTCTTTTGCGTAAAAGCTCTTTACAAAATTTTAGTATTTCAACATTTAAACTTCATAAGAACAATATATGAATCTACCATGATCCGTAATGAGATCATGAATTTCATATCAAACTCTTTCTCAAATCTAGCTCAAGTTTCAGTTATTAACTACGATGATGAACAGTGAGTTGAGTCTCCATAACCGAGGAGCAACGACGATTCAAACCGATTATAACCCAGTAGGGGATTCTAGACCACACTACATATGCAGGTCCCCGACTTGCATATATCAACCTACTCTTGGATCTTCTAAAACAAGAATGGGTCCGCGCTACCCGAGAATACAGTACTCCACCAATCCAGCCTATTGCCACGTGGGTACATGCTATTCCCGCCATCTCTCCACTCCCAGTGCACGATTAGCCATTCTCGTAATAGAATAGCCGAGTTAAGGCTTACCAGAGTATGTGGTTAGTACTACAAAGTCTCATCTCATGTAATTCAACAACGGACGGACCTTAATCGACACAGGGGAAAGAAATCGCTCACAAGACCTCCATGTCTTGTGGCTCTCACACACCGAGTCCACCCGGTCTAGATTTATTACTTCCATACTCATATCTCATGATAACATAAGTAACCAAAGATCCATTTAAAATTCTCAGGTGATAGGTAATCACCCGACTAAGCATGACTAAGCATAACTAGACATTTACGAATTAAAACTGGTAACAAGGTAGATATGGAAAAACAAGGTTGATAATGCACCAATTAGGTTTCCACAGGACTCCTAATCACTTAATGCAGTATATAAAAGCAAAAGCGATAAAATTTGTAAAACACAAGGTAGGGTTAAATGCATCCGGGGCTTGCCTTCGTTGACGGAAAAGTTAGGTTCCTGCGACATTCCACAATTATCCGATCTGACCTCAACAGATGGATTAACCTCCTCCGCAACTTGATTAACTACCATGTGTTCACCTTCGTTCACTACACATAGTAACAATGCCATGTTTAACATGATGCGGAATACGAAACATGATGCTTGATGATGGATGCAAAATTAACAATTCGAATACAACTTTCCTTCGTGGTACAGTTGCAAGTCAAACTAACTAAACCTTTTTCATAACACATACATCAATTGCCAAGGATCATTATTAACTAATGACCCAAGGTCATCACTCAATCCAAAATTTCAAACAAAACCTAAATCATTAAAGGTTACTATTTGCTTTTATGACTTAATTATTTAATTCAAAATTATGAAATAAATCAACTTATTCTAATTGAGCTAAAATTTTTTGTAAATGTTCCTCACATGATAGCTAAGTGGAAAAACAATTTTCATAATTTTTGGATAATTAATTAAGCCTAGAAAAATCATGGAAACCCATTTATTAATTAATTGAGCAATTTTTATCACATTCAAAAAGTACTGAAAAACAACATTTCATATTTTTCTTAAGTAATATACATCACAGAGAGGTCACACAAAATTTTTCATAATTTTTGGAACTCTAAATAATTCTATACAAAAATAACAAAAACTATCTCTATTCATTCAAATCTAAAAAACAGAAAATTCATTTTTCAACTACACAGCCGCAGACAGGGTGACCCCACATGTCATCCCTGACCTCCCGCTTTGACCACGACAACGATGGCGCTGACCGATGAAAACTCGCCGATGGTGAGACCAACGGCGATGGCCAAAGTACCAAAACACTCCCCACACCACCCCGCATCGCTTGAAGGCACTAGCTTGAGCAATTATAGCGAGTTACGAGCTTGACATCGGCCATGGCGGACGCGGTGGCTCGGCAATGAGACACCAGTGAAACAAGGCTGGTAGAGTGTAAACAAAAGGCATGGGAAGGTTCAGCAGCTCACCACGAACACGTTGGAGCAAAGAGCGAGACCGGAGAAGCAACGGTGACGCAGGTCGACGTTCACAGCGGCCATGGCGGAGCAAACTTCAGCGACGGCGGTGCTCAGGCGACTGTGATGGACAAAATGAACAATCAACCGGTCATAGAGCATCTCAGGAAAAAGGCGGAGCTAGAGGTGCACTGAGCAAGAGCAAAGGCTCACCGGAGAGCGCTGGCCACGACAGCGCAAGCACGACGGAGAAGTTGCCGGCCGCGAGGAAGAAAGGCGACTAGCGATGATTCCTGGTGAAATCAAGTGACCACAGCTGGTAGGATGGATGCACAAGAAGGAGACGGAGTTGGAACTATCTTGGCTACAACGGTGGAGGCACTACAGCGACGGCGCGAGCTCACCGGAGTTGAGCAAGGGTGACGGGAAAAGCAGAGCAACGAAAGGAAGAACGGCAACGTCGTCTAAGCTTTATAGAGCGGCCAAGGGATCAAGGAGACGACATGCAGTGGCCTTCTCCATGCGAACATGAAGCCAAGGGCGGCACAGGCACGTCTGGAACCGAGCAGAAGGACGCCGGCGGTGGGGCAGTGGTCGTGGCACTGTTCCACATAATTATGTAATTGCCATTCATTTTAAAATCCAAATTACTCTCAAATTTGTATAACAACTCAAAAATCTCCAAAAATAAAAGTTGCTCAAAATCCAAAGTTCTACAACTTTGGTTTTATAACCACCCCCTAATTCGGTCTACATTTTGAAATGAACTTTTGAATTCAATTAGGGGACTTTTAACGAATTTCGCCTTTTCAAATTACTTCAAATTTTTCATAACAACTTTGAAAACTCCAAAAACAAACTTTGTATAACTTGACAAGCTCTACAATTTTACTTTTAAGCTCAACCCCAAAATATGCTTAGATTTTGAAATGAGTTTTCAGGGTAGGATTTAAATACTGAAAATCAGGGTTTTCTTAAAAATTCAAATCCAAACCAAAGTTTGAACTTGATTCAAACAATACAATTCAACACATACCACATAAAGATAAACTTGTTTTTGTGTATGCATATCAAAATTTTCACTAAATGCCAAATGCTTTGCAATGCATATGATGACATGGCAGGTTTTAGTATTTAAACACCCGAGGTGTTACAATCCTTCCCTCTAAAAGAAATCTCGTCCAGAGATTCAAAGCCATAGGGTAAGTAATGGAAAAGGAAATGTGTCAGTCCAAAAACACCCAAAACCTATCCATAAAACAGCTGAGGTCCCTTTACAAAACATAATTTGTAACAACCGAGCTCAACTAACATTACTCTATATTGACGCAAGAAACTCTAGAAATTTTTCTAGCAAGTAATCTTCGGATTCCCAGGTAGCTTCTTCGGAATGTTGATTCCATTGTATCTTGTAAAACTTGATTGTCCTTCTTTGTGTGACATGATCTTTCTGATCTAGAACTCGGATAGGATATTCGGAATAGGTCAAATTAGGTTCAAGTTCCACTCCTTCAACCTCAACATTCTGCTCAGGCACTCAGAGACACTTCTTCAATTGAGAAACATGGAACACATCATGTACAGCTGAAAGATGTTCTGGTAGCTTCAAGCGATATGCCACTTTTCCATACCTCTCTAAAATTTGAAATGGCCCAATATATCGAGGTGCCAACTTGCCTTTAACACCAAAATGGGTAACTCCCTTCATTGGTGATACCTTCAGATATACAAAATCATCCTTGTTAAACACCAATGCTCTACGTCGTTTATCTGCATAACTCTTTTGTTGGGACTGAGCTATCTTCAAATTACTCTGTATTTGCCTAACCTTGTCTTCTGTTTCTTTCACAAGGTCAACTCCAAAGAATCTTCTTTCTCTGGGCTCAGACCAACTCAGTGATGTTCTGCATCTACGACCATAGAGTGCTTCAAATGGAGCCATTCTAATGCTCTCCTGATAACTATTATTGTATGAAAACTCAGCCAAAGGCAAACATTCATCCCACTTCTTGGAATAGTTAAGAACACAACACCTTAACATATCTTCAAGTACTTGATTGACCCTTTTAGTCTGACCATCGGTTTGTGGATGATAAGCTGTACTATATAGTAGTTTGGTACCTAACGAAGTATGCAAGTGTTTCCAAAAGCTAGAGACAAACTGTGTACCCCGATCTGACACTATGGTCTTTGGTACTCCATGTAGACTCATGATTCTTGCTAGATACATCTTGGCATACTAGATAGTAGGATATATACTCTTGACTGGAAGAAAATGTGTTGACTTAGTTAGTTGATCTACAATGACCCATATTGAATCAAAACCTTTTGATGTCTTGGGTAGACCAACAATAAAGTCCATACTAATATCCTCCCACTTCCAAGTTGGAATAGGTAATGGCTGTAACTCTCCCGTAGACCTCAAATGTATAGCTTTCACCTTTTGACAAGTATCACACTTGGCTATATACCAGGCAATTTCTATCTTCATTTTGGTCCACCAAAACCTTTATTTTAAGTCATGGTACATCTTATTACTTTCCGGATGAATAGATAGCCTAGTAGCATGTGCTTCTTCAAGAATTGACTATCGTAACTCTGGAACCTTTGGTACCACTAAGCGATTCTTGAACCATAACACACCTTCACCATCTACTTTGAACCATTCTGCTTTCCCATTCTTGATTCTTTCTTTGATATGGGCTATACCCTTGTTTTCTTTCTAAGCAGCAATAATCTGATCTCGAATAGTGGCTTCAACAGTTATATTGGCCAAACTACCTTGTGGAATTACCTCTATACTCAACTTTTCCATCCCTTGGCATAAAGTCAAACCCATTGTTCTTACTGTCAGACAATTGCAATGACTCTTTCGACTGAGGGCATCTGCAACTACATTTGCTTTACCAGGATGGTAATGTACTTCCAAGTCATAATCCTTAATCAATTCTAACCACCTTCTCTGCTGCATGTTCAAATCTGATTGAGTAAAGATATACTTTAAACTCTTGTGATCTGTGTAAATATGGCACGTATAACCAAGCAGGTAATGCCGCCAAATCTTTAGAGCATGGACAACTGCTGCTAACTCTAGATCATGAGTGGGATAGTGCTCTTCATGTTGCTTGAGTTGTCTGGAAGCATAGGCAATGACTCGGCCTTCTTGCATCAATACACATCCAATACTAATACCAGAAGCATCACAATAAATGTCAAACGACTTCTCGATATTAGGTTGGGCTAATACTAGTGCAATGGTTAACAGTCTCTTCAAAGTCTAGAAAGCTTCTTCACATTTAGATGACCAGACAAACTTGGCTTGGTTCTTCAACAACCTAGTGATGGACTTGGATACTCTAGAGAAATCTAGAATAAAACGACGGTAATACCCTGCCATTCTCAGAAAACTCTAAACCTGATGAACAGTGGTTGGCGGTTTCCAATCAAGCACATCCTTAACTTTGCTCGGATCAACAGCAACTCCTTTAGCTGATAAGACATGTCCAAGAAACTATACTTCCTTAAGCCAGAAGTCACACTTACTGAATTTGGCATATAATTGATGTTCTCTTAAGTGGGTTAAGACAATTTTGAGATGTTTCGTGTGTTCCTTCTTGTTCTTGGAATAAACTAGGATGTCATCAATAAACACCACTACAAATTTGTCTAGCTCAGGCATGAACACTGAATTCATCAGATACATGAAATGAGCTGGGGCATTTGTCAAACCAAAAGACATTACCAAGTATTCATATAATCCATATCTCATGGTAAATGCCATTTTGGGAATATCTTCAGGCTTAATCTTGATTTGGTGATAGCCTGACCTTAAATCAATCTTGGAGAAAACTTTGGCTCCAGCCAGTTGATAAAAAAGCAAGTCTATCCAAGGTAAGGGATACTTATTCTTAATGGTCACTTCATTCAATGGACAATAGTCAACACATAACCTCAGGGTCTCATCTTTCTTTTTCACAAAAATCACAGGATATCCCCAAGGTGATGAACTAGGTTGAATAAATCCTTTCTCAATCAACTCTTGCAACTAAGTCTTCAACTCGGCTAATTCCTTGGGAGGCATCCTATAAGCTCTCCGAGAGATCAGAGCTGTTCCAGGCTTTAACTCTATGTTAAACTGAACATCCCTATTTGGTGGTAGACCGGGTAAATCCTCAGGAAAAACATCAGGGAATTCACAAACTACCAGGATATTCCTAATCTCCTTGACAAAAGTTGCACAAACTCTTTCCACTGATCTCCTTAAGGTTGGAAGTTGGATAAGAAGCTGAGAACTACTATCAGGCAAACTCACCCTTAATGTCCTATTCAAAGCATCTATAACAGCCTTATGCTAATACATCCAATTCATTCCCAAGATCACATCTATATCTTGATCCTTGAGAATAATCATGGTAGTGGGAAAAATATGCCCACATAGGTTTATGGGTACCAAGTATACCATTTCCTTTGTACACAAACATCCCCCGGGCGACTGTATAAAGAAATTTTCCTTTGTTTCCCCAATTGGAATTACATGCTTTACGACAAAGGTTCTATTAATCAATGAATGAGATGCACCAGAATCAAAAAGCATAACATCAGGGTGATTGGTGACATGAAACATACCCATCATCACTGGCTCCCCTTCCAGAATTTCTCTAGCTTGAATATAGAACACCCGTCCTGTCTTCCTCTCATCTTTGCCCTTCTGAGCATTCTGATTGTGGTTCTTGTTCTGTGCTTGACCCTATTGTTGATTGGCAGGGGCCTTCTAATAATTTTGATTAGCCTGCTTGGGGTACAGACATTCCCTGGAGAAATGACCGGTCCTTCCACAATTGTAACATCAATAATTGTGACCCTGGGACGTTGGAGCATTGCCACCAGGAGCATTTGTCTGTTGGGAATTCGGGTAGGTTATAGCAGGACAGACATTTGACTGTTGCCTGGCTTGGAACTGTGGTGGACGATAAGGAGGACAATAATGGTTTACTAGATGATAGATTATCTTTTGCCTCTTTTGATTTCCACCAAAAGATCCAGACGGCACACTCTTCTTTTTCTTGATCTCCTTATGCTGCCGATACTTTTCCGCAGAAGCAATTGCAATATTCATTGCCTCATGATAAGTAACATTGGCACATGCAGTCATCATTGTCTATAATTTGGTATTCAGTCCTCTCATGAACCATTTCATTTTCTTGGCATCTGTATTGACATGTTCAGATGCATACTATGACAGGTGATTGAATCTACCCATATATTGCATAACCGTTTGATCCCCTTGCTTCAAAGCAAGGAACTCATCCAGCTTCACGGCCATCACCCCTTCTGGAATATAATGAGCTCTGAAGGCAGTACGAAACTCAACCCAAGTTATTGGAATGCTAGCTGGTTGCATAGCCACTAGATTTGCCCACCAGGCACCTGCTGCACCTCTAAGTTGCTAGGCAGCAAATACAGGTTTCTGCATCTCCATGCATGGAATAAGATCAAATTTTTGCTCCATGGTCCAAAGCCAATCATCAGCCTCTAGTGGCTCATCTGCCTTAGTGAACACTGGTGGTCTTGTATCTGTAAAATCAACATATGTAGCCTCCTGCGTGTTATGATTTCGGCCATGGTTTCCTTGCACCATATTCTGATTATGCACCATATTCTGATTACTCTGAGCTATCTCTCGAAGCAATCGAGCATTTTCTACGGTCAGATGGACCAGTGCTGCTATAGCATCAGCTAAAGTTGGCGGAACTGGTGGTGGATTAGGAACACCACCCTCTTCATGCGAAGAACCAGGAATATCCAAAGCACGAGTACAAGGCATTTGTTCATAACAAACCAAACTTTACTCACAAACTTTTATTGAGATATAAAAGAGCTCACTACAAGCACATTACATTGGGTTTATTTATTTAAGCACAAGCCCGCACCTAAACAAGACTACTTAACTTAACTAGATTTCCTATTTTACAACTCTACTCTTCTTCTCGACCACATCAAACCTCGTGATCGGTATCCATTCCGGAAACATTTATGCCTTTGTTATCACTTTCATCAACCATCACTAATTCTTCTGGATCTTCTTCTTCTTCCTCTTCAAGTTCATCATCATCAGCAATGATGACACCAGGGTCCATTGCATCAGCTTGAGATTCATGGTTTGGATCCAAGAGGTTGCTCAGCCTATGGACTTCTTCATGCAAAGTAGTATTATGGTCTTCTAAATCTTCTACATAAAATTCTAGTTCATGCACTCTAGCTCTAGCTACATCTTCCCTATGCCAAGCCTCATTTCTCCCTTCCACCATACGAACTAACATACGCTCGCAGTTCTTATGAGCGGTGGTGCTACACTTCAATTGATCCTTTAACTTGCCCACCCGGATGGCATCCAAGGCTCTATCTCTAGTAGCCTATGCTAACTCTGCTGAAAGCCTCTGTATCTTTGCCTAGGGATCAAGCCTAGAGCTGCTACTGCTAGCACCATCATTTCTAGGGGCAAGCTGGTGACGAGGAACTCCTTTAGGTCCAACAAACTTACAGGGTGTTACCTTGGTGTGAGCCATACTATAGGAAGCAAGATTAATCCAATTAAGACCATCAGATCAAAATCTAAAGAGCAGCCAGGATGGATTACATAATTTAACCCAGACTCACTACCCAACCCAGACTCAGGGTGAAGGAAGTAACAAGTGAATTAATCATGATGCATGAATCATTCTTACAAACAAAAACATCAAAGCTTATAAGGTACATAACCATAGTTATTTTTATATAGGGCATAATAAGATTACTGCTCCACCACACAAAGCCTTTTTAATCAATTATGGAATGGTGAGAATGAAATAAGATAAGCTAGAAGCAATTTGGACCAAATTAACAAGTTATATTTACTTGTCCCAAATCATTTTGAAGTTTTTGTAAAACAATACAACAAAGACTTTGTAACGATATGCTCTAATACCATTCTGTGGCAGAACCTCCTAAATTATAGGACCCACATGCACTTGTCACTGTCCAACGACCTTTGACAATGATGCATATGTTCCTGGTAACTTAAGAAGTCTGTCGGGTGTCCTCGGGGAACCCTGAATCATCCATGATTTCCGAGCAGGATCACATTACAGAGTCATTGCAGTATTACAACATTTATTCAAATATATACATTAGAGTAAAATAGCGGAAGTCTTACGATAACTTAATTTACAAACTAGTTGTTTCAAATCTTACAAACTAAGTTCAATAATTATTACAAACCATAGTAGTAGCGGAGTGACATAATTAACATAAGCATAACACACAAAATAAGCATCCTGCCCAAGGATCACACATTCACTTACCGTCATCGATAGGAACAACAGTCATGCAACAAGGTCCAAAACAGACCTGCTCATGAGGCTCACCTGCAACAAGGGTCAATGAACCCTGAGTACAAAAGTACTCAACAAGACTTAACCGAAAAAAAACTGAGAAGACTCAGGAATGCAGGCTTAGGGATTCAAGGTATGGCTTTAGCAATACTCAAAGTTCTTTTGTGTAAAAGCTCTTCACAAAATTTTAGTATTTCAACATTTGAACTTCATAAGAACAATATATGAATCTGCCATGATCTGTAATGAGATCATGAATTTCATATCAAACTCTTTCTCAAATCCAGCTCAAGTTTCAGTTAATAACTATGATGATGAATAGTGAGTTGAGTCTCCATAACCGAGGAGCAACGACGATTCGAACCGATTATAAACCTAGCTGGGGATTCTAGACCACACGACATATGCAGGTCCCCGACTTGCATATATCAACCTACTCTCGGATCTTCTAAAACAAGAACAGGTCCGCGCCACCCAAGAATACAGTACTCCACCAATCTAGCCCATTGTCACGTGGGTACACGCTATTCCCGCCATCTCTCCACTCCTAGTGCACGATTAGCCATTCTCATAATAGAATAGCTGAGTTAAGGCTTACCGGAGTATGTGGTTAGTACTACAAAGTCTTATCTCATGCAATTCAATAACGAACGGACCTTAATCGACACAGGCGGAAAGAAGCCGCTCACATGACCTCCATGTCTTGTGGCTCTCACACACCGAGTCCGCCCGATCTAGATTTATTACTTCCATACTCATATCTCATGATAACATAAGTAACCAAAGATCCATTTAAAATTCTCAGGTGACAGGTAATCACTCGACTAAGCATGACTAAGCATAACTAGACATTTACGAATTAAAACTGGTAACAAGGTAGATATGGAAAAACAAGGTTGGTAATGCACCAATTAGGTTTCCACTAGACTCCTAATCACTTAATGCAGTATATAAAAGCAAAAGTGATAAAATTTGTAAAACACAAGGTAGGGTTAAATGCATCCGGGGCTTGCCTTCGTTGACGGAAAAGTTTGATTCCTACGACGTTCCACAATTATCCAATCCGACCTCAACAGACGGATTAACCTCCTCCGCAACTTGATTAACTACCACGTGTTCACCTTCGTTCACTACACGTAGTAACAATGCCATGTTTAACATGATGTGGAATACGAAACATGATGCTTGATGATGGATGCAAAATTAAAAATTCGAATACAACTTTCCTTCGTGGAATAGTTGCAAGTCAAACTAACTAAACCTTTTTCATAACACATACATCAATTGCCAAGGATCATTATCAACTAATGACCCAAGGTCATCACTCAATCCAAAATTTCAAACAAAACCTAAATCATTAAAGGTTACTATTTGCTTTTATATATCAACTTATTCTAATTGAGCTCACAATTTTTGTAAATATTCCTCACATGATAACTAAGTGGCAAAACAATTTTCATAATTTTTGGATAATTCATTAAGCCTAGAAAAATCATGGAAACCCATTTATTAATTAATTAAGTAATTTTTATCACATTCAAAAAGTACTGAAAAACAACATTTCATATTTTTATTAAATAATATGCATCACAGAGAGGTCACACAAAATTTTCATAATTTTTGGAACTCTAAATAATTCTACACAAAAATAACAAAAACTATCACTATTCATTCAAATCTGAAAATAGAAAATTCATTTTTCAACTACACAGCCACTGATAGGGTGACCCCACATGTCATCCCTGACCTCCCGCTTTAACCATGACGGCGACGGCGCTGACCGACGAAAACTCATCGACGGTGAGACCAACGGCGACGGCCAAAGTACTAAAACACTCCCCACACCACCCCGCATCGCTTGAAGGCACTAGCTTGAGCAATTATAGCGAGTTATGAGCTTGACGTTGGCCATGGCGGACGCGGCAGCTTGACGATGCCACACCGGCGAAACAAGGCCGGTAGAGTGTAAACAAAAGGCACGGGAAGGTTCAGCAGCTCACCACGAACACGTTGGAGCAAAGAGCGAGACCAGAGAAGCAATGGTGACGCGGGTCGACGTTCACAGTAGCCACGGCGGAGCAAATTTCAGCGATGGCGGTGCTTAGGCGACTGTGATGGACAAAATGAACAATCAACCAGTCATAGAGCATCTCAGGAATAAGGCGGAGCTAGATGTGCACTGAGCAAGAGCAAAGGCTCACCGGAGAGCGCTGGCCACGACAGCGCAAGCACGACGGAGAGGATGCCGGCCGCAAGGAAGAAAGGCGGCTAGCGATGATTCCTGGCAAAATCAAGTGACCACAGCTGGTAGGATGGATGCACAAGAAGGAGATGGAGCGGGAACTGTCTTGGCTGCGACGATGGAGGCACTACAGCGATGGCGCGAGCTCACCGGAGTTGAGCAAGGGCGACAGGAAAAGCAGAGCAATGAAAGGAAGAACGGCGACGTCGTCTGAGCTTTATAGAGCGGCCAAGGGATCAAGGAGACGACACGCAGTGGCCTTCTCCGTGCCAGCGTGAAGCCAAGGGCAGCCAGAGGCGGGTCTAGAACCGAGCAGAAGGACGTCAGCGGTGGGGCGGTGGTCGTGGCACTGTTCCACATAATTACAGAATTGCCATTCATTTTAAATACAAATTACTCTCAAATTTGTATAACAACTCAAAAATCTCCAAAAATAAAAGTTGCTCAAAATCCAAAGTTCTACAACTTTGCTTTTATAACCACCCCCTAATTCGGTATACATTTTGAAACAAACTTTTGAATTCAATTAGGGGACTTTTAACGAATTTCACCTTTTCAAATTACTTCAAATTTTTCATAACAACTTTGAAAACTCCAAAAACAAACTTTGTATAACTTGACAAGCTCTACACTTTTGCTTTTAGGCTCAACCACAAAATATGCTTAGATTTTGAAATGAGTTTTCAGGGTAGGATTTAAATACTGAAAATCAGGGTTTTCTTAAAAATTCAAATCCAAACCAAAGTTTGAACTTGATTCAAACAATACAATTCAACACATACCACATAAAGATAAACTTGTTTTAGTGTATGCATATCAAAATTTTCACTAAATGCCAAATGCTTTGCAATGCATATGATGACATGGTAGGTTTTAGTATTTAAACACCCGAGGTGTTACACCCCCACCCACAGGGGGTCAAGCTCATCGTCGTCCTCCTCAGATGATCGGCATGAGTTCTGTGGGCTTGTCCGTGGGGCAGATGAGGTCCGCCAGTGCTACTCTGATGCCACCCGTGAGGTGAGCCGGCTAGAGCGCTGCCTTGACGTCATTAGGGTGGCCCTTGAGGCCTCGGAGAGGGAGACCGTCGCCGCACAGGCGGCGGCTACCGACACCTAGGCCCATATCATGGGTAAGGGTGCTTCTTTGTCTTGTTGTCCTATTCGTTGCTTGCCATTCCTGATCTTCCTGTCTTCTTATTGTCAGCGTTGGAGGAGCAGCTGATAGACTCCTGCCACGAGATAGAGGAGGCTCACCTCTAGGACGTTCTCCTAATAGAGGACCATGAACGCGTAGAGGTGGCCAGGATACATTAGGGAGCCAGCGTCGCCCTTACCCGCCTGTCGATGCGGGACCCATAGGATACCCCGCAAGGAAGAGAGAAGATCTAGTCCAACTAGGATTCTCCCCATGTAATCTTAGTAGTAGTATTATTCTGTAATCCTACTAGGAACTCTCATTATAAACTGACTAGGATTCTGACCTCCTGACTATATAAGGGAGGACAAGGTTCCAAGAGATGGGAGAGAGAGAACAATTGTACAATACAGCACTTTACAATCAATCCAACGCAAAGGCAAAATGCCAAATTGGACGTAGGGCTATTACTCGATCAACGATCGAGGGCCCGAACCAGAATAAATCGACTGTCTCTTATGTTAACCGTTGAGTTCTGCATACACTGAAGCCCAAACAATACTGCCCTGGGGACCCCCATGGTAGGCTATCGGTGGTCAAACATCAACAGCTGGCATGCCAGGTAGGGGCTTTCGGCGACTTTGCATCCGAGAGCTCGATGGACCTCGACAACATGATCTTCTCAAAGGGATCAACCTTCATCTTTGGTTTGTGGATCTGCGAGGTAGGCGACAATGGCAAGCTCCAAAACTGTCTCCTCAAAGATTCAGATCATCATCAGGACTTTTCACTTCCGCAACAACGACAGATCAGCTTGCTAGAAGATTCGCGCAGCTCATGATGTCTAATCTGACTCAGATTTCGTGACTTCATGCATCCGATTCAAACTCAGGTTCCACTTCCAAGATGGAGCCTTATCTGAGTTCTTTTGGAAAACCAAGTTCTTTTCTAATAAAGCTCCGGAACATGACGTCAACCTATCAAGAATACTACTCAGAGTACACTCAGAAGAAGTTGGGTCCTCTTCTGTTTGGACTCCACAACATGGCAACGTCTTATCAGACATGGTCCAAAGGATCCACTAATCTGGTGCTTAGAATGCCACTAAAAGGAGCCCTGGAAGGTCTCATCTTAACTATAACGTCTCAAGACTACATCGTCCACTGGCCAGGATCCATTCCTATGGATAGCGGCACTCAACTAGTTGACAACGCGACAACAGCAGCTCTACCCTACCAAGAAGGAGACTCGATCTAGGACCTTGAAGCCTCTACTGAAGTTATCAATAACTCTGGTAGTATGGAAACCATAGACGATGACAGAACAACTCACGCTAGAGAAGTATTCATGATTCACCATCCTCGATCACCATTGGTCCCCCTAGAAGCACCCGATGTTAGGTCTTCAGATGAATCCAAATCCAACATATCACCATTTATCTAGGGGCACGATGGTGAGATTGGGAGTCAGAGGCAAGCCAGAGAGAGAAAGAACAAATTGAAACAAGGACATCAATGCCGTCCTAAGCAGTGAAAGGACACTTGGATCAAATATTAGTCAGACCTAGCCGAGTACAATAGAAGAAAATCAGGGTGAGAGGTCGAAGAAGGACGAGCAACGAATACACCCTATGATAAGATCCAAGAAGCACTAGAAGAACTCAGGGCGACTTCATATCCTAATGAAAAACAAGAACAGCTCCGAAACTTTCTCCAATCAACAGTCCTTAGGACGCTCGATGGAAGGGCAACATCTCATGAACAGGAAGATCAAAATCAAAGGAAGTCCGCCTTCGAGAGACTTGGACCAAGTCAAAGTCACAACAGAGAAAGTAGAAGAAATCATAGTCAAAACGATCGAGTTGAACAACCAAGAAAGGCCAGAAGCAAAGCACCTACTCGGACTGCCACGCAACACTACTCGCACCAAGACAACAGTTGGCAAGAAGGGGGCGCTGAATCAGAATACACAGAAGCCAGAACGCACGATAGATTCCCCTATTTTGCAAATAGACTTGCTTCAATACGACTGCCTCATAAGTTCAAGCCATCCAACCATTCCAAGTATGACGGCAAGACCGAACCAAAGCAATGGCTTAGGATTTACTCGCAATCAATCAAATTGGCTGGAGGAGGTGATGACATCAAGACCTTGTTCTTTCCCATGGGCTTAGAAACCATGCCACTGCAATGGTTTGACAAAATGAATCTAGGATCAATCAGAAATTGGGAGGACTTGCAAAGAGCTTTCTGTGAAAATTTCATGGGTATTATTACACACCCAATCACCCACGTAGAGTTAAAAGGACTCAAGCAAAAAGGAGGTGAAAGTCTCAGAAATTATTATCAATGATTTGGGGAACTACGAGCTCAATTACATGACATCACACAGCGAGAAGTAATCGAAGCTTTCTCTCACGGAATCATGGCTAGGTGGCAATTTTAAGACTTCTACAAAGAAAATCTAAGAAACAATGAAGAATTCAAACAAATAGTGGAAAAGATGATTACCGTAGAGGAAAAGACACGAGAAAGATTCCCGGATAGAAATAACAGAGACAACCCGGATAGGTAAAATCCTCGAAACAACAGACATCAAGAAAGAAAACGTGGACCAGACAACACAGTAGCAATGGCTGACAAATCAAAGAAGTTTTCAAAACCTAGAAGGTATGATGACATTGAAAACATGTGTTGCATCTTGCACCCCAATGGAAAGCACACCATCAGAAATTGCTACACCTTCAACGAAAGATACACAAAGAAAGATAGTAAAGGGAACAATAAAGAAGACAATCAGAAAAAAAAGAAGGAGACAACCACGAAGACAAGGGATTCCAAAAATCCAGAGGGACAGTGGCAGTAATCTTCGCCAGAGTTCCAGATTCTAGAACCAAACATCAAGAAAAGCTAGCATTACAAACCATCATGGCAGCAGAACCTGCTACACCAAGATATCTCAATTGGTCAGAGTATCGAATCCAATTCTCAAGAGAAGACCAATGGACCAGCATAGGAAACGCAGGCCATTACCCACTGGTTCTAGATCCGACCATTGCCGGTATGACTATTACAAAAGTACTAATCGACGAAGGAGCCGGACTCAACATCATTCAGAAACACTAAGGAAGATGGGACTACAACTCGCCGGGATGATTACACCAACAAGTACACCTTTTTATGGCATAGTTCCCAGCAATGCAGCCATGCCACTTGGGCAAACCACTCTACTAGTTACTTTTGGGACTCCCTCGAACTACCGTATAGAGTTCATCAAGTTTGAAGTTGTAGACTTTGATTCATCATACCACGCAATCCTCGGGCGCCTAGCACTAGCAAAATTCATGGCAATGCCGCATTATCCGTACCTATTGCTTAAGATGCTAGGACATAACGGTGTCCTTTCTCTTCAAAGTGATTTGAAGCGCGCCTTCGACTGTGATGTTCAGGCAATCCAAATTGTAGCCAAGCACAAGCCGACAATGGTAGAAAAGAAATAGCCACTATTGCCGCATAAATAAGCCAAGAAGAATTAGAGATACCAGCTAAAAAGCCTAGCATCCTCGCACCACCAAAAGAAGCCGACGTCAAGCAAATCAACCTAGGCACTGGCGATCCCTCCAAAACAGCAACCATCAGCGCCCACCTCTCGGCAAAATAGGAACTCGCGCTCACCAACTTTCTTCGAGACAACAAAGATATCTTTGCTTGGAAGCCAGCTGACATGCCAGGTGTCCCAAGAGAGTTGGCTGAGCACAGAATTGATATCAATGAAGGCTCCAAGCCCGTAAAGCAACGGCTACGACGATTCTCACCCAACAAGAAGGCAGCAATTAAAAAGGAAATTACAAAACTAATGGCAGCCGAATTCATCAGAGAAATCCTCTATCCAGATTGGCTAGCAAACCCAGTTCTGGTACAGAAAAAGAATACGACGAGTGGCGCATGTATGTCGACTACACAGATCTCAACAAACACTGCCCGAAAGATCCGTTCGGACTACCACGCATTGATCAGATAGTTGATTCAACAGCAGGATCTGCCCTATTATCCTTCCTTGATTGCTATTCAGGATATCACCAGATTGCATTAAAGGAAAGAGACTAGAGCAAGACATCTTTCATCACTCCATTCGGTGCCTACTGCTACAAAACCATGTCATTTGGACTAAAAATGCTGGTGCAACTTACCAAAGAGCTATCCAAACATGCCTAGGTGATCAGATCGGCAAAAACGTAGAAGCATACATAGATGACTTAGTGGTAAAGACAAAGAACCCAGATACACTAATTGAAGACCTAAAGCAAACCTTTGAAAACCTAAAAAGATGGAGGTGGAAATTGAATCCAAACAAATGTGTATTCAGAGTTCCTTCAGGACAACTACTCAAATTCCTAGTCAGTCATCGCGAAATCGAAGCAAGCGCTAAGCAAATTCGAGCCATAACAGAGATGGGCCCTCCTCGAAGTGTCAAAGATGTGCAGAAGCTAACAGGCTATGTGGCGGCACTAAATCGTTTCATATCAAGACTGGGCGAAAAAGGGTTACCTTTCTTTAAATTGCTAAAGAAGACAGACAAGTTCGAGTGGACAGAAGAAGCCAATGAAGTTTTCAAGAAACTCAAGGAATATCTCACATCCTCACCCATTCTCACACCTCCAAAGAAATATGAAGACATGATGTTGTACATTGCGGCAACTTCTACTATGATCAGCACAACGATTGTCGTGGAAAGAGAAGAAGAAGGGCGTATATATAAAGTACAATGCCCCATATACTACATCAGCGAAGTACTGTCAGAATCAAAAATCCGGTACCCACATGTGCAAAAACTACTCTATGCCCTCCTAATCACTTCATGCAAGCTTCGCCACTATTTTGAAAGCCACAAGATTATTGTGGTGATAGATTTCCCACTCGAAGATATCTTACACAATAGAGATGCAACAGGGCGCATATCTAAGTGGGTAGTTGAACTTGGTGCTCTCAATATCGAGTTCACCCCACGGAAGGCAATTAAATCTCAAGCCCTGGCTGATTTTGTTGCCGAATGGATAGAAATTCAACAACCTGTGTCAAGTACCATCGTTGATCATTGGAAGATGTACTTTGATGGATCACTTAAGCTAGGCGGAGCCAGTGCAGGCGTCCTCCTAATTTCTCTAGACGGAAAGCAAATCAAGTACGTCCTTTAGATATTATGGCAAGCTACAAACAATGAGGCAGAATATGAAGCCCTCATCCACGGGCTATGAGTGGCAATTACTCTTGGAATCAAGCGTTTACTTGTTTACGGAGATTCAGCAGTAGTAATCAATCAAGTCAACAAAGATTGGAACTGCACCAAAGAAAACATGGACGCTTACTATGCTAAAATACGAAAGCTCAAAAAACATTTTCAAGGATTAGAAATTCTACATGTCCTGCGCGATTCTAATATTGCGGCAGACATCCTCGCCAAGCTTGGATCAGACAGGGCAAAGGTCCCACCCAGTGTATTCATAGAGGAGTTATCAGCTCCCTTTATCAAACAACCCGATGAGATCTCAGTCAAAGACACCCAGATCTTGGTAATCACCACCATCATGGACCCAGGTTTTTATTGATTATAACAAAGAAAATAAGTTGCTAGTGGAAAAAGAAGAAGCTACCCGAGTTGTTTGCAGAAGCAAGAACTATGTCCTAATAGGAGACAAACTCTACGGAAGAGCTGCATCGTCAAGAGTACTCCTAAAATGCGTCTCATTTGAAGAGGGCAAAGAGATCCTAGACAAAATACACCTAGGTTGCTGTGAAAATCACGCCGCTTCAAGAACACTAGTCAGAAAAGCATTCCACACCGGTTACTACTGGTCAACCACTTTGAAAGACACAGAAGAACTCATCAGAAGATGCAAAAGTTGTCAAATGTTCGCAAGACAAGCTCATGTGCCAGCTCACAATCTCATCTGCATACCACCTGCTTGGCCTTTCTCCTGCTAGGGGCTGGATCAAGTAGGACCTCTCAAGAAAGCAAAAGGCGGCTTCGAGTACATCTTCGTGGCAATTGACAAGTTCACCAAATGGATTGAATTCAAACCACTCGCAAAATACAGCACAGCCAAAGCAGTCAAGTTCATCCAAGACATTATGCACCACTTCGGCATGCCCAATCGAATCATCACGGATTTGGGTTCTCCCTTCACGGCCACAGAATTCCAAAGTTGGGCACAGGACTGCGGCTTCAGAATAGATTATGCATCAGTCACACATCCAGAGGCCAATGGATAGGTCGAAAGGGCAAACGGACTCATACTAGCTGGATTAAAACCAAGATTGTATGAAGAACTAATAGACTATGGATCAAAATGGATTGAAGAATTACCCAAGGCTGTATGGGGGCTATGGACTCAAATAAGCAGAGCCACCAGATACTCACATTTCTTCCTAGTGTACGGATCAGAAGCCGTACTACCCATAGACTTGATCTGGACGTCACCAAGGATAGAACAATACGACGAAGGAGAAGCAGAACACACCCGAAGATTAGAACTCGACAGCACAGAAGAAGTCAGAGTAAACGCTACCCTTCAATCAGCAAGATACCTCCAAGGACTAAGACGCCACTACAACAAGAATACCCAGTCTCGATCATTACAAGTCGGAGACCTAGTACTAAGAAAAATACAAAAAACCAACGGACGCCATAAACTACTCAGTCCATGGGAAGGTCCTTTTATCGTCACAAAAGTCATCGGACCAGGCACGTACAAGCTGATAACTGAAGACGGAAAAGAAGTCAACAATATATGGCACATCAGTTATCTACAAAGATTCTACGCATGAAAACAACTCAAGGGAAAATAGGTATACAAGACACAAGAGATCAACGATAATGATCAACAAAGATAGCGCTCATCAACAACATATGTACTATCGTGACCTATCAATATTCATGATCAATAAAGATGGTTCTTTCTCGACAAACATATGTCTCATTATGGCCTTCCCCGAGTTGTTTCCAATGAAAACTAAAAAGCAAAATGGCTGAAAAGACGCCTGAGCATACCGACCAAGAGCAAAAGAGCTGAAAACATGCTTGAGCCCGCCGATGAGGGTAGCTAATAAGCTAACACCCGAACTAAAAAGCAAAATGGCTGAAAAGATGCCTGAGCATACCAGCCGAGAGCAAAAGAGCTGAAAACATGCTTGAGACCACCGATGAGGGTAGCTAATAAGCTAACACCCGAACTAAAAAGCAAAATGGCTAAAAAGACGCCTGAGCATACCGGCCGAGAGCAAAAGAGCTAAAAACATGCTTGAGCCTGCCGATGAGGGTAGATAATAAGCTAACACCCGAACTAAAAAGCAAAATGGCTGAAAAGACGCCTGAGCATACCGGTCGAGAGCAAAAGAGCTAAAAACATGCTTGAGACCGCCGATGAGGGTAGCTAATAAGCTAACACCCAAACTAAAAAGCAAAATGGCTGAAAAGATGCCTGAGCATACCGGCCGAGAGCAAAAGAGCTAAAAACATGCTTGAGCCCGTCGATGAGGGTAGCTAATAAGCTAACACCCGAACTAAAAAGCAAAATGGCTGAAAAGACGCCTGAGCATACCGGTCGAGAGCAAAAGAGCTGAAAACATGCTTGAGCCCACCGATGAGGGTAGCTAATAAGATAACACCCGAACTAAAAAGCAAAATGGCTGAAAAGACGCCTGAGCATACCAGCCGAGAGCAAAAGAGCTGAAAGCATGCTTGAGCCTGCTGATGAGGGTAGCTAATAAGCTAACAACCGAACCAAAAAGCAAAATGGCTGAAGACGCCTAAGCATACCAGCCAAGAGCAAAAGAGCTGAAAAGATGCTTGAGCCCGCCGATGAGGGTAGCTAATAAGCTAACACCCGAACCAAAAAACAAAACGACAGAAACCAAGCCTGAACGTAAATCAGAGCAACTTCAAGACAAGACCCTCAAGCTCCTTGTTCCAAAGAGCAAGAGGCTCGGGGGCTACACTTAGAAGATCCCAAGAAGCGCTACATGGTTTCGCTTAAGAAAGCACTCGGACGACGCTTGTTCCTGCTCAACAAGACTTGAAGAAAACAAGATGAGGCTTCCAGAGCTCTACCACGAAGTGCTCGGGGGCTTGCCGGTCCTAGGATATTTTTGCAACCAGAGATAGGACCAGTTGCTAACCACACTACGAGCCAAGCCGAGAAGAAGAAGCTAGAGATATCACTAAGTCTTTTCGGTACTAACAAGAACACAAAGTTTATCGAGACAACGGTCTATACCACGTTGTTTACAAGTCACAGACAAAAGCCAGACAAGCACTCGACAAGTCAAGGAAGTCTGTCAAGACATCAATCTACATATACCGAGTTGTTTACAAGACACAAACTAAAAGCCAGAGAAGAACACGACAGATCAATAGAGCTTGTCAAGACAATGATCTACCCAACCCAAGTTGTTTATGAGACAAAGAAATACAGACAAAAAAGACATCAACAAAAAATAAAGATTCTCCATTCAGTTTTCAAGTATAGCATTTTATTACAGAAGCTAGCACCCGGTTTTAAGAACAAAACCAGATACGCACCATATGTGAGCCCAGGAAGTCAATTCTCACATATAGCTACAAATAAAGGTAATATCAAAAGGCAATGCTTAAATACATAGCGTAATAGTATAAAGATTATAACCTCAGAGTATAGACAATGGAAAGACAACTCCAATCTTCAGGCAAAGACTCCAAATTCACAGGGACAATTGACTGGTTGATCACAAGCCTAATTTCTCCAAACTCTAGCAATCTGGTACCCATCCGGATTTTCAAAAGATTTAAAAAAGTAAAGCAAGCGTAAGTACATGTCATACTCAACAAATATATCATGAGGTTCATGAGGCTCAAAAGGCTGACACTGGTTTAACAGCGATTAGCTTTTAATGAGTCATGATTTTAGCAATTGAGTAGCAACAAGTTTATTCATAAGCCCATAAACACATGATCAGGTAAACATGAATAATGAATAGCATAAACAATTAACCATTAGTGAGCATCTTCATCATCAGTATCATCTATGTTCATCATCTATTCCGTAAATGTTCCAAGGCCACTCGTGACCATGAGCACGGCTGATATACCAGTTTTACACTCTGCAGAGGTTGTACACTTTCACTGTGAGTCGTGATTTACCCTTTCGCCCAAGGTGATCAACCTCTTGACCCACTACCAAGGAAGGTCAGCAGGGTTCACTATGAAGTCTTTCAAAGGTTCGTCTAACAAGTTTGGGCCATTAGATTCACTCGGCAAACAGATGTAGGAACCCCCCTGTCGAATGGCACAATTCCATCATGGCTATACACATAAGAGTAGAGGCTGTCCTATACCTGACTCGTCAAGCCATTCTTATGCCAATAAAGGTAACCACTAACAAGCTAGAAAAGGTCCTCATACTGAGCTAAAGCCAGAGCCATGTAGCCCTCACAGCTGTACTGTAAGTCCTAGATGATCACTTACAGATAAGTCCTTAGGGAGAGGAATCTAGAGCACCATAAAAATAGCCCAATGCCCTAGCCCCCTTGTTCCATGTTGCTAAAAAGCATCTTTTAATGTTTATTGCATATTACATTAGTAAAGTTACAAGATCATGGTCTTTGATTGAGCACTAGCATCATACTACCCAATGCAATACCCCAAAGGTATCAAGGTACAAGGTACAAAGTACTAGAAGTTCCTTAATGGCAGTCAAGGTAGACACATGCAGTATGAATTAAATGATTAAAGGTGAATAGGTTACAAGGAAGATCCCATGCTATACTTTCCTTAAACACCTATCCTTCGATAAGCTTTAATCTTCAGCGTTCTTCTTCTTGATCACCACGTATATCTCACCGACTGGACGAAATCATAAAGCACCACACAAGCATCCATACAATCATACATGAAGCAAACAATAGATCTAAATTAGAACAGTACACCAAACATAAAATCAAGATGAAAAGTTTGTAAAACGAATCTATGTCTCGCTACGAACACACAAACGCGAAAAGCGCGCTAATCGGAGCTACGGTGAAAAAGATACATCTACCGAAAGATTCGCTCATAGGAGAAAATATAAAACTATTAGCTTCATGTGTTTTAAATATATAAAAACATATATAAGATATTTCATAGAGATTATAATTAAAGTCAAATTTAGATTTGATTTATAAAACTAAAGTGAAACAAATCATATTCTATTTATAAAATCCAGTTGTATAATTGTTATTTAAGATATGATTCAAACCAATAAATTCTAGTATTAGTGACATGATAAACACTGTTACTAATGCATAGATCTTGATGCTATGAATCTAACACAACTTGAATGGACTAAAACGGATCTAGGACGCAGAAGATATGATTTAAACAAGATTTCTTTTAATCGAATAATAGATTAAATCTAATCACGAATTTTAAAAGTTAAAAACATACTGAATAGTAGTATGAACATGTAGATTATGAAATTACAAACCTAACGCAATTTGAATGGATCAAATCGGAATTAAAAAAGAAAAGTTATGGCCAAAACAAAATCAGTGGTAAATCTGTAAATAAGTGAAAACGTATTTTGGATCTAAACCGACGAAACTACGCTTTCCAAAGAGGAAAACAGATTCTGAAAAAGTGCTATGGGCTGCGGATTTGAAAATAGAAAACTGGAGGGGCTCTTTTAAAACAAACCAGCGACGGCGGCGATGGCGACGGCGACGGCAACGGCGACGGCGAGGGAAGGAGGGAAAATATAATTTACTACTCGAGGGATTTCCCAAACTAGGGGCTCCCCATATGGTAGTTTTGGTGTGCTTTGCCCAAGGAGTTGATTGATATATATAGGAAGAAAAGCTCCCCACATCCACGTCAACTAACAATATGGCACTAATTGATGTTACCTCTCCACATTTACTAATAGGCCTAAATAATTATTAAAGCCCATTAGTAAATAAATGCATGGGCCTTTAGGATTTATTAGGATTATTGCACTTGGGCTTTGAGCATTGGAAAAAATGAGAAATTTATTATTTTCGGAATTAATTAATTTCATGGATAAAATAATTCTAGAAAAGTCCAGAATTAATATTTAAGCCACGAAAAATACTCCGAGACCTCCGAAAATTTGGGGAAAATTTCCGGAGACACTTTGATACATGATGAACCCAAATAAAGTATTTGGAGCTCATAAAAAGATTGTTGGGAACTTGGAACATAAAGATTAAGGTGAAGGAGGTAGGAATTAAATTCCAGAAAGAAGCAGGATAATTCCTAGAGATAGATATTCGTCTCCTAAATGTATAAAAAACACACACTTTTGCACATAGAAACATGAGGTGCGACCGGCATGAATGCAACAAACATGCTTCTACCTTTTGATAAATTTTAAATTAATGAAAATTTTTATTGTCCTATATTTTCATGTGCACAAAATTCAGAAATAAATCATTTTAAACCTATTTTCGAAAGAGGCAAATTTTAGGGTGTTACAAATACAAAGGTCAAGTACATCAGGCATTGTCATCAGGGAAAGAAACATCAATGTTAAGATTATCTACAATCTTCCCAGCTAAGTCATCAACCTCAGGCTCCAATCTCTCAACAGCATCCAGGTACTCTTGGCTCTCGGCTTCATCGGCAACCTTGGACAAAGGAAAATCTAGAGAAAGAACCCAGACCTAGGCAAGAACGTTCCTGGTGCAAAGATGGGCACAATGCTTCATGAACTCCTGGAAACGGGTCGGCACTTGGGGAATGAATTGAGCCCAAGAATGACCATCGCCTGCTGAAGTCCGAAGAAGGTCGGCTACTGATCGAAAAGACTTCCACAAAGCTTTCCAGTTTTCAGTAGCCATTGCTAACTTGCCAGTCAAGTCCTAGATGGTCTTTTGGGCCTACACAAGATCTCTGTCAGCTCCACACCTAATCAATCTAGCAAGCGTGAGTTCCTCTTCAGCTTGAGTAATTACCTCCTCAGCCTTATTGTGGCTAGTTCGAGCAAGCGTCTTCATCTCCTCGATACCCTCCGAGAGCTTCTACTTTTCAACTCAGAGAGCTAGACCAGGCAATAGAAACAAGTCAGCAGAAAGGAAAATTAGAATACAAAAGGAAACAAAAAGAACCCACAATACCTTTGCACTCATTCTTCGCAGCATCCTTCTACTTCTCTACCTCTACCACCTGGGCACGAAGAGTTTTCTCCTCCTTTTGGTGCGTCTGACGCTCAGTCTCCAACTCGGCCCGAAGGAGGTCAAGCTCGGCCTTCAGGGCGCTTACCTCAGAAGACAACTTCTTCTTGTTTTCAGACGAGAAAAAGAAGCCGGTATGGTCTCGAGAGAAAGACTGAACAAAGAGAGAGAGAGAGAGAGAGAGAGAAGGCATAAGAAGAAAATGAAGATCGAACATCCAAAGAAAGAACTCCAGCAAAACTCACCTGAAGCTTTTCACCAAAGGAAGTCGAAAGGGCCCCCCAGGCAGCAGTCAACTCCGACAAACGATGGGTGGCGTCGAACTGCAGCAACACTTCGTCGTCCAAACACTGACTACTAGTTCCAAGCAGAGCAGAGGGAGAAGTCGGTGCAGGCAAAGAAGGCAGAAGCAGGGCTGTATCCTGGGAAGCCCCGGCTACCTCCCTAGAAGTACCCACCGCCATGGCCACGATCACCTCCAGAGCAACAGGATCAGCAGCGGCAGGGGTCCTGGCTTCCCTCATAGCTACCTCGCCGACCGAACATTCCAAGTCCAAAGACTCAGCGCATAGAGGCGGGTTAGAGGACTGAGAAGAAGTAGGCGAAGGGTTAAGGGAAGGCGAGGGTCTACAAAATCATAAGAAAAATTGATAATAAGAATATGAGTCAGGGAAAAACAGAGAGAGAAACAAAGAAGCATAACAAGGAATCACTTACTCAGCTATCTTCTTTTTCATAAAACCAAAAGAAGACCTCGCAGGGGGAACCACGGCAGCAAAAACGTCACTGCCACTCGACGGCAGGAGCAGCGTAGCTGGTACCGGAGCACCAGAAGAACTCAGTACTAGAGCTACAGAAGAACTCGGTGCCGGAGCCTTAGAAGAACTGGTACTCGACGACCGCCTACTACAAGAGAACAAGACCAAAGTCAAAACAAGAATAGGGTTTCAACAACAGGGAAACAAGAAAAGAACTCACCGATGAGTAACAAGGGGAACGTCATCATCTTCTTCTTCCTCATTCTCAACCAAGGCCACCATAGCACCAGCTAAAAAAGGACAAAAGTACTCGGTCAAAGATATAAGCAAGCAACAAAAGGACAGAGCGTATTAATATGCTCACCTAAGAGCATGCTAGCTATAACTGGAGTACCTGGACGAGTACTCGTCTAATGGGACTTCTTAGCAGCAGATGGAGCACAAGAAGAACTATTCGCTCGCCCCCTCTTTCTAGAAGAATGAGGAGCTCGAGGAACTAGACGAGGAACATACTCTTCATATATGTCAAAAAATGCGGAAGAAACACCATGAAGCATCATAGTAGTTTGTGACTTACTGGTTAAAGAAGCCCTAGCAAGACTACCCCCAGCCCCCACAATGGCAAGGAGGTCATGAAGGGGAATCGGGTCGATGAAGTTATGCCCCAATTCCTACAAAAAGAATAAGACAACAAGACAAGGAAGATTAAGCGAAAATAGATACAGCAAAAAGAAATACAAGAAGTACCCGCACAAAGAGAAAACAACTTATAGCTAGAGGCGGGTTCTTTGCACAGAACTCAGAGACGGTAAGCGGGACAACGCTTGCTGCTTTCAGCATCTTCTAAAGATGCTCGAGTACCTCCTCATCGGTCAACTCAAGGGCAGGGACCATGCGTGAAGGATCCTCAGCCCTAGAGTACTCGAAGCCAAAATTCTCTAGCTCCTTCAGAGGCTGAACACGACGGCGAAGAAAACTCAAGATGATTCCAAAGCTGGTCAAGCCCTGCTGCTTTAGAGTGCTTATCCACTCAAGGAATGGCTGGATCACCTAGAGCTCGTCCAGCGTCAGGGAGTTCTTTTCCCACCAGTCATTAACCGAGGGACCAGATCTAGAATGAACGGCGAGAGAAGGAATCAAATTGGCGACATAGAACCAGTCAGCACGCCAATCCCTCACAGAATCAACCAGGTCATTATCAAAGAACTTGCTTTTAAGACCCTGGCGAAACTGAATCCCGCAGTCGCTAAGAACATTGGTGTCTTCACGGCGGAGTTGAGGCTTCAGACGAAAGAAGTGACGGAAGAGAGAAAGAGAAGGAGGAATTCCAAGGAAAGCTTCACAAAGATGAATAAAAACAGAAAGATGGAGAACAACATTGGGAGTAAGATGGTTCAAACTAACTCCAAAATAATCGAGAAATTGATGAAGGAAGGCGAAAGCAGGAAGGCAAAGTCCAACACGGATAAAGGAGATGAAGAGAATAATCTCACCAGGGCCTGGAGCAGGGACTCGATGCTTGCCTGGAGCTCTCCATTCAGCAATGTCCTTGCTCTAGATCAGACCATCGCTAACAAGCTTGCCAAGCTGGTCTTCAGTCATTGTTGGAGCCAGGCCAAGCCTTCTGGGTGGCCCTCATGGCCACGAACTCTTGGTTCTTGATCATGGAAAGTGATGACTCCTCGTCCACAAAGGTTGCCTGGGACTTGCTCGTGGCTTTCTTCCTACCCATGTAACAATGAAGGCAAAAAAGAACTAGGGAAAGAGAAGGCTCGGACGGTGGCACTCAGATGGTGGCGGCAATGGCGACGGCGGAGTTGCAAAGGCTAGGGTTTTTTCTAGGTGAAGGCAGGGTACCAAAGAAAAGGATGACAAAGGCCTTTAAATAGATTTTACACTGGTAAAAATGTAGCCCACTAGGCCCGTTTTAACACGGCATGAGGACGCAACGGTCCATTTACCGACGCAGCTAAAATGATGGACGGCTCAAATCTACACAACGGTATAGTTCAACGGGCAGATTTTAGACTTATCCATCCAGCACCATGGCAGAATTATGATATCACCACAAAAAGAACTCATCAACAATGAAGCAAAGAAGGGTTATCTCACAAGGGGCACAACAACTCGGCCCTTATAGAAAGAACTCGGAAATCTCATCAACAACCAGGACAACAGGAAAATAAAGAATTGCAACTCAGAAGACAAGATTCTTTCCATTATAACTAGTTTCAAAAATAGAAGATTACACGTCTTACAAGACCCAATGAACTCAGTACCATGAAAAGCAAAGTAGCAAAGAAGAACCTGGACACGGCTAGGCTCTGGAATGACTACGTGTTCCAAATTACTACTCGGAATGACAAACTGCCCTCGGCTACACTGTTTTCTTCAAAGGACGGATGCAGTGCATCCAAGGTGGAAATCAGCAGCACGGTAGGACAACATGGAGCAGAGAAGGCCGGTAGGCATCTGTCTACCCAAGACCGATGTGATTTTGGATATGGTGTTGATCTGCACCGGACAGTCTCAGGGCAGGCGACGAGGATCAACCCAGAACTGCCAGATGAAGGAACGAAGCCCACATCACAAGACTTCCTCCAACTATCGCCACGTACATCCTGGTACATTGCTGCTATGGGATTAGCCTACCTCTAATCCCTATCACAAGACTCCCTCCAGCTACGGCAAGACACACAAGAACTACAAAATAAACCTGGGGGCTGCTCTACTTCACAAACTACCATATTCATGACTACAGAGACTTCAGAACAAGCAACAAAATGCTTAATGAATCAAAACAGCACTCTAGGAGGGCTATTTATAGACCGAAGAAGCGGCGCACATGGACCAAGAGCACCAATGGAACAAGCCTAACAAAGAACACAGTGAAAAGATAGAACTCAATAATAAAGGGGAACTCAGGCATGAAGGAACGGTACTCAACAACAAGCATATTCGGGAGGATATACCAACACAGTACAACCCATGAACAAAAGGCATTTACACTCAACCACCACCATACAACTACACCTGATAACAGTGGACTCTACATATGAAAGCAGCAAACTCTACATCTGAAAGCAGCAGACTCTACATCTGACAACAGCAGACTACCAGAGAATATGCCAAGATTCTGTATCTGAGTTCTTTATGAACGATGCTCGGGGGCTGCAATAGGGGAAGTTTTTAGTTCATTGAACAACTCAAATTCAAGACCCTCCAACTTTTTGTTCCAAATAGCAAGAGGCTCAGGGGCTACACTCAGTGAGTGTAATTTTTTCTTCAAAAAAGTGCACATCACTTAGAAGACTTCTTCAGAATAGGAATTTTCAAATAGCATAAAGATTCAAGACCCTCCAACTTTTTGTTCCAAACAGCAAGAGGCTCGGGGGCTACACTCAGTGAGTGCACTTTTTCTCAAAAGCGCACATCACAGAAAAGACTTCTTCACGGCAGACCACTTCCAGACCTTATGACAAAAAGAACCCGGACCGAGCAATATCCAAGTTCTTTTTGACCTCCAACGAAGAAAGATATCAAGACAAGATCCTCTAGCTCCTTGTGCCAAAGAGCAAGAGGCTCGAGGGCTACACCCAGATGGATGAACTTTTTTCAAAAAAAAGCGCACGCCACTCAAAGATCCAAAGAAGCGCTACATGGTTTTACTCAATAAAGCACTCGGACAACCCTTGTTCCTACTCAACAAGAGGAACAAGATGAGGCTTCCAGATTTCAACCATGAACCGCTCAGGGGCTTGTCAATGTAGGACCCACAGGATACCCCGCAAGGAAGAGAGAAGATCTAGTCCAACTAGAATTCTCCCCATGTAATCTTAGTAGTAGTATTATTCTGTAATCCTACTAGGAACTCTCATTGTAAACCGACTAGGATTCTGACCTCCTGACTATATAAGGGAGGACAGGGTTCCTAGAGATAGGAGAGAGAGAACAATTGTACGACACAACACTTTACAATCAATCCAACACAAAGGCAAAATGCCGAACTGGACGTAGGGCTATTACTCGATCAACGATCGAGGGCCCAAACCAGGATAAATCGACTGTCTCTTGCGTTAACCGTCGAGTTCCACATACACTGAAGCCCGAACAATACTACCCTAGGGACCCCCATGGTAGGCTATCGGTGGTCAAACATCGACACCACCCTACAGCTCCATACCGGCTAGGACTTCTGTTAGGTGGCGCTCGGGTTCCCGGACCATGCCAGGCAGGCAGAGTGGGTGGAACTGGTTTGCGGCTTTACCACTGCCGGGGCCACCGTCATGGCCGTCGTAAACATGGAGGACATCCTCCATGGCAGTGGCCAGGGACCTTAGGTTGTACCTAGGGTCTTTTAGTGAATAACTTTTCTTAGTTTGTATCTGGCGCTTCTTTTGCTTTCGTGTGCTCATTGATGGCCAAGTCATTCGAATGCCGTAGTCGCATGACCTTGCCCGGGGATCGACCCACGAAGCACAGCTTAGGGCGACTCTATTTTTGTGACCAAAGCGTTGTACGACAGATCAGGCGGTAGCATGCCTTTTGTCGTCTTCTTTCCTTTAGGTCATGATGACCTTTCTTCTGGTGAGTGTCGGCATGCGGTGTGCCATGATGTAGCCCCTACACATGAACCGTGTTGACTGGCACACGCCATTCAACATGGGTCACTTGGGGTCGCTCGTGTCGTTAGAGTGTCGCTTCGTCGTGTACTCATTGAGGCGTGTTGCGATCTCTGGGTGTAGGAAGGATTCATTGGTCGTTATACACAAATCCTCAGTTGGCTGAGAATAGCTTTGATGCAAAAGCTAAGTGTCCATGCCACTGGTCGTGGCTTTCATCATTCGCGGTGCTCGACACGGTGAGGCCTGGAGCGCTTGGCTCATCGAGTCAAGGAATGCGCTGTGTCACGAGCCCTCTGATGCTCATCGATCACGTCATTCTTGTGTCATGTTGTCGCATGCCTCATAGCGTGCTATGGCCGAGGTCACAGAGTGTGACCTCCACATGCTCCCCTACCGCAAAGGGAAGTCGTGTTCAGGTTTAGCCCCCGGGGGTTGGCATGCGGTTGTCGTGATGTCATAATTCTCCTATTCACATAGGTGGGCCTGCTGAAGGTCACCTCCTATAGTGATGATCCCATGAGGGCCGGGCATCTTGAGGTTCAGGTAGGTGTAGTTAGGGAGGGCCATGAACTTGACATAACATGGTCGGCCCAGGAAAGCATGATAGGCGCCGGGGAAATTTGCTATTTCAAAGGTGAGCGTTTCCATGCGGAAATTGGCTCATCCTCTGAATGTCATGGGTAAGTCGACCTGCTCAAGGGGAATGGTCTGAAGCCTAGGTATGACTCCGTGGAATGGAGTGTGACAGAACCATCCAATTTATAAGAGCACAAGTACAATGGTAACCACCAGAGCGGTCACACTTTCATACTTGAACCCATATAAACCCAGTAGTCCATTGAGTACCACGAAGGATCTTGATTCATCTCCAACATACAACCAAGATTGTACATGATTCAACATACATGCCACATATTACATAAAGTTCACAAATCCTTCGACATACATCAGAGTTCAAATGTAATTATTACAATACCAAGTTCAACAGTAGTAGTGGAAGCAATATAGTTTTGAAACCATCATCGCACACATAGTTCAAATGCATGCAGTTCATGATCAAGTCCAACAAAAGCATCATAGGTAAGACAACACGAAAGGGCCATGCCCACGGCCTCACTCCTCGTCCACCGCTGGAGAGAAACAATTCTTGCAATAGCCATGATACACAGTACCATCTGCAACAAGTGGGAAATAAATCCTAAGTACAAGAAGGTACTCAGCTAGACTTACCCATCATAAACCAAAAATAAAGTGACACCAAGGATTATGCAAGGCTTTATAGTTGGAGCTAGCTTGACATCATTTTGCATAAAAAGCCACTAGTTGAGCTACACATTTTATCATTCGATCATCAAGTTAATTATAGATATTCACCTCTAAATTAGCAACTAACCTATGCCAAACATGTTGTATACAATTATGTAGCATCACATTAGTAACCATAACCATTTATTGTATCATAATCGTAACCATTTCACTTTCATCAACTTATTACGATAGAAGGAAGCTCAGTCAAGTTTCTCACTATCCGGGAGAGACAGTGATTTGAATCGATTGCAACTAGTTGGACAGTATTCCTAACACAAACTCAGACACACCTGCGCCAAGGTAGTCTTAGGTCACCTTTGGTACAACTCAGGTACACATTTCGCGGGTTCGATCAGCGCCGCACAATCAGGGATTCCGCTGGTTGCTAGGACAATTAGGACTACCCTACCCTTGGGCTCACATCTAGTTCCCCACACATCCTTACTATCTCTAGTGTGTGCACTCTTATAGAATGAGGCCTGGCTTGAGTTGAGCTACTTGGCTTCGCGGTCAGAACGAGTTATTCGGCCAGCTAAGTGAGAGGTTATGTTCAAAATGACCGAGGACCAACAACGTTGTGGTCCTTAAGTGGCACAGACAGAATCACATGAGTCAACCTACAACATAGACTTCGTTCGACCTACAATTACATCAACACATGGTTTTTTCCATGATAGCAAATATAGCCAACTGTGACCAGGTATCCACCTATAGCTCATAGGTGACAAGAAATCACCCGACTTCTACCGAATTAAGCATGGCTAAGCATTTATTCTATCCTAGACCTACATAGGGTTCAAGATATAATTCTAGACAAGGAGATCATATGCATCAAGTGTTTCCAATCAATTCCTACAACCTAATGCATCAAACATAAAGAACTCAAGTTGGCATTTATAAAACATAGGAGACTTAGAATGCTTCGGGGCTTGCCTTTCAGAAAGGATGTAGGCTTATGATTGGGGCACTCCAATAATTCTTCTAGGGCCTACTTTTTGCTTTTGGGAGCTACTTGCTGCGGTGCCTCCTGGTCCTCTTCCTCCACTGCCTCGAATTCCAAGAGCATGATTCCTTCTAGCAATCCTATATGCATGAGCGCAAAATAAGATACAAGAATGCATAGGTAATGGTATGGATGATATGATATGATGCATAAATATAATTTTCCTTAACAACAAGGTATTAGGGTGATAACAAGGTTAACTCTCTTTTACTGAGTTGGTGCATATCTCCTCTCTAGTAATTAAACCAACATCCATTTAAAGCATTTTCTGGACTACAAGACAACAGCTACTTGTCTTAACCATAACTAGAGTTTTCACATCCAAACAATATGGTTGTGGACTTTATGGAAATTTTATGAAATTGCCTACAACTTTATTTTAATCACCTTAAGGTGATTCAGTAGCTATCTAGGGCAAATAATTCAATCTTTCAGATCTGTCCAGAGCATAAGCAAATTTGATAGCAGACTTCTAACAGCTATAACTCTTAAACCATGAGGCCTATGACTATAAAAGTTTAGGACAAGCAAGATGAGTAAGTTATCTACAACTTTATTATTAACAAGTTTCACAGGAAAGGTCACTACCATCATGAATTTGTTAACACAATAAAAACTACTCATGCAGCCATTTAGTTGAATTATAAATCAATAATTAACTAGTTGTCTATAACCAATTACTTCTAAGCCCAACTAATAACACCAACAGCTCATATGCATCACAAGCACCATAGAAAATATCATGGTTAAGCCCAAATAATTTACTTATGTGCATTTATTAATTTTCTTATATAATAGGGTGATTTAGAGGATAATTATTTCCAATGACCAATAAATTCAAAGAAAATTACAGTAGCTTACATAGGACCCCAATAGTCTACTGTACAAATTTCATGCCATTTGGATAAGTATAGCCACCTCTACAAACATGACAAGTTGCATAGGCTTATTTTATCAAAAATAGGTTAGCCTAGTGAAAAGTGTCAAACAACATATTTCATATTTTTCTTACTTTCATCCTAGCACCATAACACTATGTAAAAATTTGCAAGATCATAAGTTATGTATTTTTACCCCATTTATTTTCACTAGAAACTAGCAATTAATAATGTTAAATATGAAGACCATACTTCAAGTATGCCTACTATAGGTTTAGTATTTTTCCTAGCTAGAGCTTTCTTGCCATCTCTCTTCTTGTATGGCTTGTTCTTTTTCTTCTCATCTTCATCTTCATTGATTGAGTCATCTTTCTTGCCCTTGTTCTTGTTCTTGAACTTGTCTTTCTTGGGTTTTGTGCATTGGTGAGGTAGATGACCAAGTTCTCCACAATTGTAGCAATCCATCTCAGAAATTGGCTTCCTTCTAGAGCTTGTGAAGAACTTCTTCTTCTTGCCATCAAACTTGATTCCACTCTTGTTGAGCTTCTTTAGCATCTTGGCGGTTTTCTTCACCATGAGAGCAAGGCTTTCATCATCAACTTCATCATCACTTGAGCTCTCATACTCAAGCCTTGCTTTGCCCTTCTCTTGGCTTGCTTTGAATGCTAAGTCTTTTTCTTTCTTCTTTGTAGAGGATGAGCCATCTTGAGGTGTGATGTGCATGTACATCTCATGAGCATTGATCTTTTCCAAGATTTGTGTCGGTGTACCGGTGGAAAGATCACCTTGATGTAGCACGGTCACAATATGCCCATATTTGTCAATGGAGAGGACACTCAATATCTTTCTTACAACATTGGATGGTTGCATTTGAGTGAGTCCAAGCCCATTAACTTCCTCTACAAGAACATTCAAATGTGAATACATCTCATTAGCACATTCTTTAGGAAGCATTTCAAAAGAGTTGAGCTTCTTCATGACAAGATGATAGTGTTCCTCACACTCACTCTTTGTTCCCTCATGGAGCGCACAAACGTCCGACCATAGTGCATGGGCATCTTTGTGGTTCCTCACCTGATTGAACACATCTTTGCAAAGGCCTCTAAAAATGGTGTTTCGAGCCTTTGCATTCCACTTCTTGTAATTCACCTCATCGCCTTATAGGAGAGTAGCATCCTGAGGTTTTGGGAAGCCTTGTGAGGCGGCTCTAAGAATACCAACATCTAGAGCTTCCAAATACGCCTCCATGCAAATTTTCCAATAAGGAAAATCATCACCCTCAAAGATAGGAGGAGGTTCATCTCCATGAGACATCTTGCTCTAGGCGGTTAAGCCTAAAAACGTGAGCACGAGGCTCTGATACCAATTGAAAGGATCAAGATGCCCAAGAGGGGGGGGGTGAATTGGGCTAATTCTAAATTTCTTTGCAATAATTAAGTCCTACGGTTAACCCAATTAACCCCTTGTGCCTAGAGAGTGTTTCTATTGCACTAATGCACAAAAGTTTAGCAACCTAAGGTCCAATCCTACTCTAGCATGACAATTCTATGAATGTAAATGACAAGAATTGAATTGCTCAAAGTAAATGCACAAAGTAAAGAGAGGAGAGGAAACACGGCGATGTTTTGCCGAGGTATCAGAGAGTCGCCACTCCCCACTAGTCCTCGTTGGAGCACCCGTGCAAGGGTGTAGCTCCCCCTTGATCCGCGCAAGGATCAAGTGCTCTCTATGGGTTGATTCTTTGACACTCCATCATGGTGAATCACCCACAACCGCTCATAACTTAAGTTGGGTCATCCACAAGCTCTCTGGATGATCACCAAGCTCCCAATCACCACCAAGCCGTCTAGGTGATGGCGATCACTAAGAGTAACAAGCATGAACTCTCACTTGACCACGACAAGCCTAATGAGATGGGTGGATGCACACTTTGCTACTCTTGATCTCACTAATGAGGGCTCTCTTTGGGATTCTCAAATCTCAATCACCTCACTAGGACCTTGCTCTTCTTAGCACTCTCAAACGTGTTTCTCAGCTGTTGGAATGAGCAAAAGTACCCCCACACATGAGTGGAGGCTCTATTTATAACATGGGCTGAAAAACGAACCGTTATGTGCCTCTGCGGGGTGACCGGACTTTCCGGTCAGTATACCCCGAACTTCAGTGTTTACAGTGTGATCGGACGCTGGCAGCATCCGGTCAGCAATGACCGAATGCGTCTGGTCACGATTTTTTCTCTCTAGAACCTTATTGGAGTTGATCGGACGCTGCTTCTCAGCGTCTGATCACTTCACCTCTCAGCGTCTGGTCAAACCAGACACAAACATGTTGGTCAAATGAACTGACCGGACCCTGAGCTGGTGTCCGATCAAACCGGAGCCAGCGTCCAGTCAGTATTTGACCCTCCATTCACTTCCAAGTCTCGATCACATGTGAATGAAGTTTGCTCCATTGGATCTAAGGGCTATCTTGGAGCTACCTAGTGCTAGTTTTAACAAGTGTGCACCACACCTAACTCACTAGACTCACCTATGTCAAGCTACCCGTCCATACCCCCCTTAATAGTATGGCCAAAGGAAAAAACAAAATCCTAAACTACTCTAAGTGTCTCTCCAACTCCAATCGACACTTAGAAGTAGTCCATCCTTAACCTTGTCGTCCATCCTTTGAAAACTGAAACAATTTCCATCGTATAGGCATGACCACCTCGATTGCCCAATCGATCTCCATTACCATGACCTAACTTAATTGCCTGTACAAAACACACGTCAGTCATAGTAATCTTGTATTGTCATTAATCACTAAAACCCAACTAGAGGCCTAGATGCTTTCAGTGGTTCCCTATGTTCAGTTTGGAGTAGATCTCTTTCGCGTGCTCAAGTTATAAGGGGTTGCTGAGTATGTAATGGGTATAGATCGAATGCTCCCTACCCCACCTTATGTACAATGGGAGGTAGGTTTACATAGATGGCGTTTGCTTTATAGATATGTTTCTTAGTTAGGTACAAGGAAATAATAATAGAATGACTATCGCCACGTGTAAAAGTCGGCACCTGTTGATGGTCATAAACACCTATTTTAACCATCAACAATGCAAACATTCCAAGGAAAAACAAACATAAAATGCAGAGATTTGGTTTGTTACTAATGGAATTCCACTTGTACATGAAGTCTATTTGAATGCAGGAATTTTGCAAAAAATGGTGCAAAACAAGTCCATAGGAGAGGCAAATGGACGCAGGGGGCCTAGGCCCATAGAGCCACGTCGGCCGGTGCCACCTAGCCCCGCTCGACGCCTTCCTATCCCCTACCATGTCACTGATCTATGGGAAAGCTTCGACAAAGCTTCGTAAGCATTGATCCAATGTCGGTTTGATCAATGGTCAAGAATGAGTTGTTGTGGATCCATGGGCCAATTGTCATTGACTTGGAGGAGCTCCACCGACTGAACCACTGCCTTCCTGACCAATTCTTCACATGTGCTATCTAAGTAACCACCTTTGGGATCTAACCAAGGCCCTATGATCAAGAGGCGGTGCATCCCACGGACAACCGACACCTAGGAACGTCGCCTGGTGCCCAAGTTTGCTCCACCAACTCTCTAACTGCCTATAAATACCCCCAGCTCCTAGGTGCTATAAATAAAGGTGTTCACCGTAGTTGTATGGTGTCCCATTGAGTATCATTCTCTCTAGTCCAAGTTTTAGGCTAGTAGTGAGAGTGAAGAGCTAGGAGCTTGGAGAAGTCTTCGGGAGTCTCTGTAAGCTCTTTATAAGCTACTTTTGCTTTTAATATATTTCCTTTAGTACTTGTCTTATTTTTAGCATTTACTTACTTGCATTAGAGTATAGTTGTGCTACGAATATTTTGATCATATCTTGTTTATTTAGTAAGTTTCTGATATACAGGAAGCAATTAAGTTTGAAAACCAACACCTCACATCATCGTTCCAATATAGTGCCAGTCCATGATCACAACCACAAAAGCATGATAGAGGGAACTAACGAGAGATGCCTTACCTAGGGCCCTACTCCTCGTCCATGGTGGGACAAAAGTAGTTCTTACAGTAGCCATGATAGACTATACCATCTACAACAAGTGGGAAATAAACCCTGAGTACGACAAGGTACTCAGCTAGACATACCCGTCATAAACCAAAAAGAAAGTGACTCCAAGGATTATGCAAGGCTTTATAAGTGAAGGTAGCTTGACAACATTTTGCATGAAAAGCTACTAATTTAGTTATACATTTATAATTCGGTCATCAAGTTAATTATAGCTATTCATCTCTAGATTAGCAACTAACCTATGCCAAACATGTGGTATATCATTTAGTAGCATACAGTAGTAACCATAGCAGGTGTAAAAGTTCCAAGTTCACCATAACCATCATTCCATAATCCAGTTACTACGATGTTGGAGCTACCCAAGTTTCTCACTGTCCAAGAGAGACGGTGATTCGAATCAATTTCAACCAGCTGGAATTTATTCCTAACACAAACCAGGCAGACTAGATCAACGGTCACCTTAGGTCACCTTTGGTACAACTCAGGTACATATTTCGTGGGTTCGATTAGCGCCGCACAACCAGGGACAACCAGCTACCAGGACGATCAGGACTACCCTACCCTTGGGCTCACATCTAGCTCCCCGCACATCCTTACTACCATCTAGAGTGCGCACTCTAACAGAACGGGGCCTGGCCTGAGTTGAGCTACTCGGCTTCATGGTCAGAATGAGTTATCTGGCTAGCTAAGTGAGAGGCATGTGTTCAATCTCAACAGAAGTTCCAACAACAGTATGGTCCTTAATCGGCATAGACAAAATCACATGGGCCAACCTACGCATAGACTCCGTCTGACCTCCAGTTATATTACCCCATAGTTCTTTTCCATAATAGCAAATATAGCCAATCATGCTTCGGTATCCACCTATATCTCGCAGGTGATAGGAAATCACCCGACTTCTACTGGTCTAAGCATGGATAAGCATATATTCGATTCTAGACCTACACAGGGTTAAAGGTATATTTATCTGGACAAGGTAGTTCTACGCATCAAGTGTTTCTAATTCAACTCTTATAACCTAATAGTTACTATTGCAACACACCCGGTGTTGCCAGAAATACCTATTGCCACGTACCCAAAGTGTGGCAATAGGTGCACTAGCAACGATATTGGGTGTTGCAATAGACCTTATTGCCATGCATCAATAGCATTGCAATAGATGGACCCTCTATTGCCATGCTATCTCGGCGGTTGCTATAGGTGGAACCGTCTATTGCCACGATAAATATTTGGTTGCTAGAGGTAGCCTCTCTATTGCAACGATCAATACTGGTTGCTATAGGTGGAACCGTCTATTGCCACGATAAATATTTGGTTGCTAGAGGTAGCCTCTCTATTGCAACAGTAAACATTGTGGTTGCTATAGGTGCCTCCGTCTATTGCCACGATAAATGTTTGGTTGCTAGAGGTTGCCTCTCTATTGCAACGATCAATACTGGTTGCTATTGTTGGACCCTCTATTGCCATGCTAACTATTGTGTTGCTACAGTTTGGAGACTCTATTGCAACGCTCACTATTCCATTGGTATGATGTTTTTTGCAACACCGTTTGTTTGTTGCTATATCATATATTACAACGCCAAATTCTTTTGTCGATAGTCTATATTGCAAAGCTCTGTTTGCTTCAAACAATAATTGCATGCCGAACAATATATGATGAAAGAAGCATTTAGACATCCATTAATCCAAAATATGCTTTGTTCATACAACTCATTAATGAAACCACATCCAATGTCAAACTTAGCTGATAACACATGCACAACAACTGAAACACATAAGGTATCTGACGCACGGTAGCTACTTTGAACAGTTCAAAATGTAATAGCTATGTGTAGCACTGTAGCAAAGGTTGGCTTGACATTGACCGTCCATCAGTTGTGCGCTCCACTCAAACTCTATCTTGCTCCTAAAACAATCATTAACATTGGTATATTCAGCAAATAGAAAGTTAGTATTAAGCTAACTATCATTTCACTTTATAGTAACAGGAACTAGCCAACTGAATCTGATTCAGAAATATTCACAGGTAGTGGAGTCAAAAATCACCTGTGCTTTGCCAGCTTGTTGATTCCTTTTGGATAATGCTCATTTCTTAGCCGCAGCATCCCTCAGTGCTTTAGTAGTAGTAAAACTAAATGTCATATCCCCTCCTTTGTTTTGGCCAGTTTGAGTCTTATTCGCAGCACTATTTCTAGTTGTGCGACCATTACTTGTACCTACCGATGTTGTAGCTTCGAGTTGTGTTTGTGGTGGGATGCTATCTTGGTTTTCCTGCAAATCAATAGATGGAGGGAAAATTATGCCTCATACTAAGGACTATCACATGACAACATTAAACACTCTTCAGTTCTCAAACTACATGCTAATGTGATATTTCTTCACTTTTTGTATTTCCATTTTCTTCATCCATGTTTGTTGTAGCAACAACCTCTGCATTTTGTCCCCCATCTTTGTTAGCCTACATTTCAATTTTGGTAAAAAAATCATGAGTGGAGTTTGAAACTACGAAAATGATGCATGGTTTGTAGCCGACTATTACCGGTTGTATTGATGCTTGTACATGTGTTGCTTGCATCATTGCCATAAACAATTGCCTAAGAGCTTCTCTATCGGCCTCCCTTGCCTTCATCATTTGTTCCATCTGACGCCTATGTTCTTCACTTTTGGCTTCCCTTTCAGCCTCTTGAGATTCTAATCTCTCTTGTAGTTTTGAAAATGCTTTGGCTAGTGCCGATTCCTGATGCACTTGGTACTGGTAATCCTCAGACAGTAGTTGCCTTCTAGTTGGGTATTTTGCCAAGTATCCATTAGCATAGATCTTGGTTGATTTGTAGTTTCTTGTTTCCTGGTAGGCTGACTAGAAAATCTGATTTTGCTCCACGTCTGAGATGATGAGTGCTTCTCCATCTATTTCCCTCTCCAAAATTTTGCTGCATGCATTATCCTAACAAAGGAGGACAATTGAAGTAGTTAATTGAAAATGATTTTGTAGGCAGTCACTTTGCATCACTTAATAAGGTTTGTACAAACTATTATATACTCACATAGACATCCCAAGATTCTTGGCTTGTCCATTGCCCATTCTTACTGTGCGTGATCATGAAAAGGTCCAAATCATTTGGCTCATCACCCGTTATTGGGTCCCTCTAATTAGGCACGAATGTAACAAATTAGTGATATTTCAAAAGGTAAGGAAGCATGGTCATGTGCTTCTGAAGTTATTACCTTCTCAAAGCCACACTGAGAAAAAGTCTTTGATCCTGCCCGATGGTGTACCTTTACATTCTGCCGATTTCGAGAATTCTTGCAACTAACCCTCTACACAAGGAGTTGATTATAAAAAAATATTGCAATGTACCAAAACATGGCCTTTATTTCATCAAGTGCAAATAGCAAGAATAAAGTAAAGGTCATCAAACCTAAAAACTTGTCTTGCTAAAATACAAAACCAGATAGTGCCATTCAACAATGTCCAACTCTTCTGGCTTATGTCTCATTCTCTCCTCATAGGTGGTGTACGCCCTGTACGTAGCACTTAATGTTGCTCGCCATCCTTTGTAACGCTCATTAGCGATGGTCCATATTTTTTTCCTGTTTTCTTCGTTATTCTCAATGTCCCACTTATGTTGTTCAACATATAAAACATAAATTCTAGGTCACTTCTTAACTAATTTGGTAACAAAACAGTGTATGCTAGCAAAAACAAATCAGAAACTTACCATCATATCAGATACTATTGAATATTTGACATCTTGGTGGATATCCTTCCATGTTCTCACCCCAATGAGTGGTGCTTTTTTCCTTGTGTACACTAATATTTCATTAGTAAATGTGCGTGCGTTCTCACCTACAGCTCCTCCGCGTGTAGAGAATTGGACTTTAAGCTTCTGACTGCCCTGCTTGGATCTCTTGTGGCTAGCTACCAATCCTTTCATAGTACCTCGTGCCTTCCTCTTTTGGGAGTCTTGTCCATCGAAACAATATACAGTTTAAGAGATTAAACAAAATCATTTACATAGGGAAAACTGAACTGGACATCAAAATAAAATCACAATAAACATCACTTACTATCTCCCTGTGTTTTCTCACGCCGAGCATGTGATGGTTGGTTCAGAGGTGGTGTTGGATTGCTATCTTGACTTGAATTTAGTAAATCTATCTGATTTGTAGGGTTGTCATATGCACCTGCAGACAATAGGTCACAAGTGTAAACTATAAATGTATTGTGAAGGACTAATAATAAGTTGGTTGACATTTTGGGAAAAGAATGTATATATTACTAATTTGATCTAGTTGTCCTTGCACCCTTAACCATTCTTTGTAAGTCTTGTCTGTGTCATCCCTGTATATATCTTCAAAATCTACGAAAGCCATGCTACTATTAGTGATCTGGCCATTGCAATATAATATAATATAACAATTCATAATTGGGCAGCAATGTAACTTACCCATTCCTTGGCCCTATCTATGCATATTATTAAGCCACACCTTGTAATCATCAAGTGACTCATCTATGGAATGTTCACTATTTGATGCCACAGTTCTTGGCAATTTAATGGGTGTTATGTCCATAGTTCGCTCTGTTATTTGATTCCTTGACAATACTAATCTGACCTCCCTCTCCTCTGCATTACTTGATATCATTGCATTTGCATCGACATCACATTCGATCTCGTTTAGTGTTGCTACAGAGTTACCACTTCTCCTCTTGTAGTACAAGTAGTCCCTGGTACCATACCCCAAATTTGATTTCATTGTTATTAAGTTATCAAACGTGAGGTCGTCTCTGGCTATTGTATACTGAGCAAATTGTTGTCCCTCGGTGCCCCCTTGCAAGTGAAAGAAACAGTCAATGTTTGTTCTGAGCTGTCATAGAATGTAATGAGAAACATAAGCACACCGTAAACAATATTTAAAGAAGGAACAACTTGAGAATGGCAAACAATAATGTGTCCTTCATATTATTGAAGCATCTCACTACCATTTATTGAAGGATCTCACTATTATTGAAGTAATTTGTCGAATTCTAAATCATTGCAGTAGCATCCAGACAGACATTGTGTCGTTACCTATCGTCATCCTGAGTGGAACGTCGGAGGTTTTCATGTGATTGGCTGCCATCACCTCCATCTTCATCAGCAGGAGGTGTCACCGTCCTAGACGAAGGTGTTTGAAAAAGCAACATCGTCGCCCTGGGTCTGGACAATGAAGCAGGTGTTGGCGTGTTGAACACAGGTGACGCTGATTGAGTCTCCATTGATGCAATCTGTAGTCTAGCTACATTGAAAAGTTTATTACATAGACACACATGTACATGCATTACTCTTTTGTAAGTGAAAAGTGAATAGATCAATGGCCCTAGGGTTGCCGTAACTCTGATGAAGAGGAAGTTCGGGAGTCCTTGAGGTTTGAGCACCAACGGTGGGGAGGCACGTCGCGGCGGCCTCTAGGTGCGGCCTGTCCTGCACCGGCACCCCTCCAATGACGACGCAACGATGAAGACAAGCGGCGGCGGTGGGTGCAGATTGGGAACCAAGTTGGAGGAGGGAAAGGAAAGAATTGGAGGAGATGGGGAGGATAATGAGGAAGTGGGGAGGTTAAGATTCGTTTTGTTCGCATAATGGGTGGGGTATTAGGCGGTAAATGGCTACATGTGGGCACCAAGCCAATTTTTGGAAAAAAATTACAAAAAAATAAGTGGAAAAAGGGTGTGCCACTAACATGAGGGACCCACTTGTCGGCGCCGGGTTCATGATGTTCATCTTTTTTGTTTTGATTCATTGTAAAAATGTTAAACGTGTTTAGATTTCGCATTTGTTGTCCAAATCAGGTGATTCTTTTTTCTAATTTCTTGGAAAACTTTTTCCTTTCACGTGGTTTTATTTGCATTGTGTTACTTGACCCCTTGTATTAACATTTTGTCATTTGCTTTACTATTTACGTACTCTACAATGAACAGACCTTTTTCGAATGTGTCCAAGGTACCAGGGGCTTATGAATAGGCAAGTTGGAATCTTGTTTGATCAAATGTGTATCATATAGGTGTATCATGTTCAATGTCACCTTCTTTGCCTTGAGGTGATTTCATGTGGGAGCTAAGACAATGTTTCAGTGCAAATTGGTAATCGATGTCCTCAAGGAGAGGATTTATCGCACAAACCACCTTTTTGCAGCGTGACATCTTTACCTAGGTTTGGGTTCGTGACACCAAGATACACTTATCTTTGTATTTGTATTTGCGATAAACCAAGCTAGTGATATACACTTACCTTTGTATTTGCGATAGCATCCACTCCCTCATGCACATTGTGTTAGGACTTAAGAAAATATATATTGGAATTGTATAAACCTAAATTGGCAAAAAATTAGGACTAAAAAACTTGTAAATTAAAAATGAAGGAATATAAATTGAAAGAAAATGCAAAAAAAAATGTGTTGCATCCCTGAATCGAACCAAAACCTACAAGTTCTAGAGCAGCGGACAAACCATTGAGCTATCACCTGATTTCGGTAAGTTTGATGGAATTTATTCCTTTGAGTGATTATCTGTCCCTGCTTTGCGCGTAGGCCCTTCAACTCCCTAGCCACGCTGGTCACGTGGTTCCCATGAAGAGCCGCCATTTTACCCGGTCCTTGGACTGGTTGCGGCCCTTCAGTTCCCCACGAAGAGATGTCGCGTTTACCTAGGAGTCCATTGGCTGCTCGCGCCGGTTCCCAACGTAGGCGCGCTCCATCTTCTGAGGGGTGCGAGTTATTGCACCATCAGTTCCACCCACCGACATGCCTATATAAGCCTAGCCCCCATGCACAGTCGGACGCCATTGCACCACCGCGCGTCAAGAAAGCGAAGCACCCTTCCCACACACACCTCGCCCCAGCCCTTGACCCACTGCCATAATGCCTCGTCACTTGAAGACAACATGGGCGATGCTGAACCCGTCGCCCCCTGATGCCTTCGTCGACGCCGTCATCCGAATTGGACCTCGAGGTGAACCTTGAGGATGATCCGGACCGTGAGACCGCATCGGAGGAGGAACCGGAACCTCTTCCAGTGGAGGAGGTTGTCTTCAACTCATTAGAGACGGCTCCGAAGCAGGAGGAGGACCGGCGCCTCCGCGCCATCATGCAGAAGGAGACCGATGACTGCATCCTGAAGTGTGTCGTTGAGATCTCCTAGGAGGAGGAGCGCTGCTGCCAGGAGGAGGAGACCGAGCGGCGTCTCGCGATGGACGCAGAACGGCACCGGCGTAGGGCTGAGCGAAGAAGCGCGAAGAGGAGCACCGATAGCAAGGGGACGACACATGCGGCAGCACCGATAGTAATTAGTAGCACCAGTGATTAATCTATGTCTTAGGTCGATGTAATAATTTACTGGTGCTGAAAAAACCATGTCGTCGAATCCTTTGTTTGATCATCGTCACCTTGGGTTGATACTTGCATTGCATGACCTCGTTTTATTTGCTTACATATTGGATGTTGCATTGTATGACCTCGTTTTGCTTACATCGTCCCTTGGATTGTATGTGGTGATGCATCTTGGTCGTTGTCACGAAGACCATAGTATATGATATGCTACGTACCGGAGATCGAGGGGGCCAACAGGATTGTTGCTCTTCTAGATAATACCATGTTGTAGCATGTCTGTCACTTGACGCTCAATCTCAGTTTTCAATATTGGAGCATAGTGATACGGCCTTATGAAGACTGGGTTGGCACCTTCAATAAGTGGAATAGAGTGATCTTCATAATTAAAGCTATCATCATGTTTTGCTGCGTCACCGTGTCCACCATCTACCCCTTTGAATGCATGTACATGTATGCCAAAATGCGTCACCCTGCTGACTCGAAGGCTTGGAAGCATGTGGATAACAATTATGGTTGGTTTGCAAAGGAAGCTTGTAATATTAGGCTGGGTCTTGCTTCTGATGGCTTCAACCCCTTTGTCATGGAAAATGTTACATACACCACATGGCCTGTTATCCTCATCCCTTACAATTTGCCACCTTGGTTGTTTGAGAAACAACCTTATTGGATTATGTCGATGTTGATTCCTGGTCCAAAATCTCCTGGAATGAATATTGATGTCTATTTGAGGCCCCTCATTGATGAACTAGAGGATCTTTGGGAATAGGGAATTGATACATGGGATGACAAGGTAAAGAAGAATTTTAATCTACATGATATTATGCTTTGGACAATTAATGACTTTCCTGCATATGGGATGCTTTCTGGTTGGAGCACAAAAGGAAAATTTGCATGTCCATACTGCCACAAGGATACAGATTATTTGTTGTTGAGATTTGGAAAAAAAGCACTACTACATGGGACATCATCGTTTTTTTGTTGTCGGACCATCCTTGGCGCATGAACAAGATGAGCTTCAACAATGAGGTGGAAACCAGGGAGGCTCCAGTACCATTGTCTGGTCAATAGGTATTGGACCAGTATGAAACTTTTGATCAAGTGATATTCGGAAAGGCAACATCAAAAAAGAGGAAGCGTGACGAAGATAAAAGATGGCACAATTGGAGGAAGAAGAGTATTTTTTTGAGCTCCCTTACTGGTGTTCTTTGCTCATAAGGCATAATTTGGACATGATGCACATTGAGAAAAACATATGCGAGAGCACATTGGGTACTTTGCTTGAAATTGAAGGTAAATGTAAGGACAACGAGAAGACCCGACTTGACATGGAACAACTAGGGATAAGGCAAGATCAGCACCCTGTCATTGACAATGATAATTATACCTTGCCACCAACCTTGTACTTTTTAGATAAGGCTGACAAGAAAAGTTTATGCCAATTTCTACATGGAGCAAAGATGCCTAATGGGTTTAGCTCCAATATAAGGAGATGTGTTGACACAAATGCATGTAAGGTGTCTGGACTGAAAACACATGACTACCATATTATTCTATAGAAATTGTTACCCTTAGTCTTTAGAAAGATTTTGCCCAAAGAAGTTGACATGCCATTGATTCAGCTTAGTAGGTTCTTTAGTGCACTTTGTTCGAAGGAGCTGGTGGAAGAAGATCTTGACAAACTTAGCAGTTCAATTAAAGAGACTCTTTGCCAGCTTGAGATGGTATTCCCACCTGCATTTTTTATATCATGATTCATTTGCCGGTTCATCTAGCTAAAGAGGCTAAACTTGGAGGGCCCATGTGTTATAGATGGATGTATCCAGTTGAGAGGTATCTACGTACTGTTAAAGGCTATGTGAGAAACAAGGCGCACCTAGAAGGTTCAATAGCCAAGGGATACATAGCCGAGGAGTGCCTTACGTTTTGCTCTAGATTCTTGGACGTCGACACCAAGCTGAATCGCGCTGATCGTCATGAAAGTACAACAGTGAATGAGCCGCCATCTGGTTTGAGCGTATTTGGAGGAATGGATTACAAGAGGAGAGGACAGACTACCGAGATATTTGGTGCAGATGAGGTTCAGAAGATGAGGCACTACATAATTAGTAACTACGATGAAGCCAGACCATGGGTCGAGTAAGTTGTAATATACCATCATTAATTAATGCACTTTTTGTTTCTGGCATCAACTAATTAATTAATTGGCTATTTCAATGCAGTGAGCACATGGAAGAACTAAAAAAATAGTATAAGGAATCTTAATAAACGACACGAGGAGCACTTTGTAAGGTAGTTTGAGGGCAAGGTTAGTTCTATTTTTTAATTTTTTATTCCATGTGATGGTTAGAATGATGTACTTATTAACTGGCATTTGTTTTCAAACTATGTTTGCAGATCACCAAACTATACGAGAAAGGTGAAGCAAGTGAACTTATGTATGCCCTTTCTCAAGGATCGAACCATCGAGCTCATGTGTTCAATAGATGCTACATCAATAACTGGCTATTTCGAACGACTACCATTGAGAGAAACCTCGTCACACAAAACAGTGTTATGCTTGTGAGGGGTGATGGTACTACTAACAACATGACCTGGTATGGAGTGATTAGAATAATGATCTCACTCGAGTTTCCTACACAAAAAGAAGTTTTATTGTTTCAGTGTGATTGGTATGATGTGTCGACTGCCAGTACCAGTAGAAGTAGAGGATATAGTAGGGATAAATATGGTGTTATCGATATCGATACTTCTAGGTTCAGATATTCAAATGAACCTTACATTCTGGCAACACAGGCCGAACCGATGTTTTTTGTCAACCTCGTGAACAAGCCAGGATGGTCCAGTGTTGTTGCGGTGAGACCAAGAAATTTGTTTGCCATGCCAGAAGCAGAAAATGAGGGTGACATGGAAGTCGATCTACTTGATGTGGGAATCCAAGACATGAATCTATTAGGCCCAAATGAGGATTTGTCAAATTGGACAAGACCAGACAAGGAAGGCACAATTGGTGATGCCTCTATTATTAATCAAGTGCATGGCGAAGCAGTTCTCGAACCAGATGATGCGGTCTTACTTAATGAGGATGATGATGACGAAGATGACACCTACATTGATGATGGAGTTGTTGCACCAGTTGCAGTAGAAAGCATAGAAGATGATTTCTTTGTTTAAATACTTATCCTTTGTACAACAGTGATGTTTTTTCTGGATTTTTTTTAAAACAATCTCATTGTCCGGGATAATGAATAGCTGTAGTTGGTCTTTAAACTGTTATACTCATGTTTGTTTTCTATCATAAGCACAAATATCAGCAAGCTGGACAATTTTTTTTGTTTTCTGAAATTGTCATGGAAGATGCGAATGGTTATCATCCGTGTTGACATATGAAGTGAATTAGCCATCTTCATCATGTAAACAAGTAATATAAAGGCGGCTAATGTTGAACACACCTTAGTAGCCCAGTGGTAGATGAGTGTTTGCTTGTACTTTAGTTCTTGGGATCAAATCCTCTGTGGAACATTTTTTTGTCAATAGAATACATTATTTAGAAATGCATGGAGCATTTTGTCAATTGCAACCATTTTTGGTATATTGCAACACTTTTAGGCCATTGCATCAGGGGTAGTCTAATGCATGGAGCATTTTGTATATTGCAACACTTTTAGGCCGTTGCATCAGCGGTAGCCTATAGCAACACAAAAAAACCGTGGCAATATTAACATGATATTGCAACCATTTAGGATTGTAGTTGCAATAAGTACTTAATAATTGCAATGCCACAAAAATTATTACAACCCCAGAAAACCATGGCAATAGGAACATGCTATTGCATCCAATCGGAAATCTTGTTGCAATAACCACCCTAGCAATTGCAACACCATGGAACATTATTGCAACCCATAATAACTGTGGCAATAGTTACAAGCAAAAGCAACCAAATCCAATATAGTTGCAATAACACCAAGTAATTGCAATGAAAACCGATACTATTGCAACTCAAAAATGCCATTGCAATAATGCCAACTAATTGCAACACAATTCTTAAATGGTTGCAGTAGCACAAGCCTGTTGCAATGACAAACCACACATATTGCAACAAATTTAGTCTGTTGCATTATAGGCACATATTGCAACCATTTTTTGAAAATGTTGCAATACGACCCACCTATGGCAACCAAATTAGGGGTGTTGCAATCATGTGGTGTGGCATTAGAGGTAAAACCTTGTAGTGACTTAGATAGCATGTGTGAAGAATTGGTAGGGAAGGCCATGGTTAAGTCAATGGAGCTCCTCCAAGTCAATGACAATTGGCCCATGGATCCACAACAACTCATTCTTGACCATTGATCAAACCGACATTGGATCGACGCTTGTGAAGCTTTGTGGAAGCACTCCCACACATCAGTGATGTGGAAGGGGACAGGGGGGCATTTCTATGACTATTTTATTTGAACATGGTTTGTAATAACTCTTAATCGTACTCTGATGTATGACGTTGTATTTGTGAACTGATGTAACACGTGACATGTCTGTTGAATCATGTACGATCTTGGTTGTATGTTGATGGTTAATCGAGACCCTTCGTGGTATTCGACGGGTTACTGGGTTTATATGGGCTCAAGTATGATAGTGTGACCGCTTGTAGGCTGCCATTGTACTTGTGCTCTTATAAATTGTACGGTTCTGCTACAGCTGGTATCGGAGCAAGATTCAACATTAATGGCCACTTGTGCATTTAAAACAAAGGTTTTTGTTTTCTAAAACTAGTTTTTAGAAACTTATAGCTATATATAGGTGTTTAAATATAAAGTTTGAATCTAGAGTGTGCCAGTGATCACTTCCTTTATACCCAGTTAAGGATTTTGGGTGGCTAATTGAGTTCTAACTTGGGGGTTTTTACTTTCGTCGTCCATACGGCGTGCTATTGTATGGATACCATTCACTTGAGTGGTAATGTATAGATCCAATGCCTCTATGCCCAAGGTAAGTTGATGAGTGGCACGACCGCAAGATGTGAGCGTGCGGTCTAAGGGGAGAGGTAGCTTTGATACTAAAGTATATATATGTGTTATATATATATATATATATATATATATATATATATATATATATATATATATGTATATGCATATTTATATGTATATATGGACGTATTTACTTTCGGGTAGCTTTGATATGGAGGTGTGTATATATATATATATAGAAGTATTTAGATTGCAACCTAGAGCCTAGATTTTCATTTCTGTATATATAATTGTGGGTTGGGCTGAAATGAAATTCTTGTGCAGGTACGCTAATAGCGAAATGTGTAGCCTGACTAGTTATGTTATATATGAGAGAACACATGTATGCCACCATGTATGCCGTTAGAAGTTTAATTCTCCTAAATTTGTGAGGACGTATGGAACATGCATGCATCATGATAAATCATTATTACATACTTGCATTGTTCCTCCCCATATAAGTTTCTTATTCGGTTAAGTAACTCTTTTCTATTATAACGTTGTTCTCATGAGAGTTGCACCATTTTGTTGGTACAGATGGTAGCATCAGCTAGGAGTGAGACCTTCTTGGAGATGTTTGGTACCCCTGCCTTGCTTTGGAGGGTCCTGCATTTTGTGGGGTATACCGAACCGCCCCTCTATTTCTAGAATGAAGAATACCTGGAGGGACATCCATGGTATGAGGTGCAGCTAACCATACATGCTCGTACCCAAGCACCCCTATGGCAGGAGTGGAAGGCAGATTCTGAAGGGAAAACTCCTTGGGAAGCTGCCCAAGTAGTGGCTTTTGAGGTGTTGAGTCAGATATGTGAGCAGCACGGGGATGAGCTTATCGGCAGTGCCACTGGTACTTTTCCTCGGGTGGATCCATATATAGTAGTATGGGCACAGTGCAACCGCAATGCGTTGATCCGAGATTGGGATGAGTAGACAGATAGTTCTAGTCCCGCTATGTGTGCCATGTTCGCCATGATGAAGATGTTCTATACTCGTTAGGATACCCAGGACTTCTAGCAGGAGTCCTATACCACTTGTAGGGACAATCTCATGGGAGACGAAGCTGCACAGCATAAACTGAGGAAGCATGTGCACAAGCACAAAAAGGAAGCAAGTGAGGCTCGTTGGGACTCCGATCAAGCCTATGTAGCATTAGGAAATCTCCACCCTCAGAAGGAACAAGTCGATCAGCAAAGAGTTACCACCCAAGAGGCAAGAGCTAATGATTAGGCTATGCTAGCAGGACTCTGGGAGTAGCTGGAGGCTGCTCATGCTGAGGCACTCACCGCTATGCGCCAGCAGATCCAAGCAAACAACCATGTAGCAAAGGGCCACAAAAGAGCAGCTGAGGCAGGTGCCTTAGGATCATCCCAGTCTAGAGCTCTAGTGGTAGATAGGCCACAGTTTCGTCCACCAGCGCCTAAGTTTAGGCCTCCTCCGCCGAAAGCTCAGGCCAATCACCCCCTAGAAGACATTTCGCAGGGCGTTCACCATTGCCCTACCCAAGGGTAACATAGGCCAAGGCAGCTCAGCAGGACCAAGAAGCAACTAGTCATGCTTTAACTGCAATCAGCTAGGTCATTGGTCCAAGGAGTGCCCCCATCCCAAGAAGGGTGGCAATCAAAACCAGGGTAATCAGAAATAGGCCAATCCTAAGGCACGTCCTAGATACATGCATTACACAGCTGTGGAAGAAGTCCCTGCGGGAGAAGTTGTCACCGCCAGTATGTTTCTTGTTAACAAACATCCTGCCATTGTTTTATTTGATTCTGGAGCTTCTCATTCATTTATGAGACAAACATTTGCAGCTAAGCATGATCAGAAGATAATTGAGGTAGACAATGGTGGTTATAGTATAAGTTCAGCTAGGCTACTATTTCTACAAATCAAATAGTGAGAGATGTGCTCATCTCTATACAAGAGAGGGAGTACACTATGGATCTTATAGTATTGCTTGGACTAGCCATAGATGTGATCTTAGGCATGAGTTGGATGAGTGGTCATGGAGTTCTTATTGACACTACCACTAGAACAATTATGTTGAGAGAACCAAAGGGGGTAATGCTTTTCTAGTGCCACTTCCCTAGAGTTTTGATCTTCAAAACATGTCTTGTGCCATCCAAGCCACTACTCTCTGTGATATTCCAGTGGTTTGTGAATTTCTTGATGTATTTCCAGATGAGTTGCCAGGTTTACCGCCTGATAGGGATGTGGAATTTAAGATTGAGTTAGTGCCAGGTACAATACCCATCTCAAGAAGACCCTATAGGATGCCACCAAATGAGTTAGCCAAACTTAAAATCCAGTTACAAGAACTTTTGGACAAAGGTCTCATTCGACCTAGTTCATCTCCATGGGGTTGTCCAACCTTGTTTGTAAAGAAGAAGGACAAATCCTTGTTGATGTGCGTGGACTATAGGCCGCTCAATGCTATCACCATTAAGAACAAGTATCCTTTGCCTCGTATCAATATTTTGTTTGATCAACTGGCAAAACCAAAGGTTTTCTCTAAGATTGACTTGAGATCAGGCTATCATCAGATTAAGATCAAGCCAGAAGATGTACCTAAGATAGCTTTCTCCACTAGGTATGGCTTGTATGAGTATTTAGTCATGTCTTTTGGACTAACAAATGCTCCTGCCTACTTCATGTACTTGATGAATTCAGTATTCATGCTCGAGCTCGATAAGTTTGTGGTTGTGTTTATAGATGATATCTTGAGTTACTCAGAGAATGAAGCAGATCATGCACAGCATCTAAGAGGTGTGTTGTCTATATTGGGAGAGCATCAATTATATGCCAAATTTAGCAAGTGTAAATTTTGGTTGAGCAAAGTACCTTTCTTGGGTCATATCTTATCTGAAAATGGAATATCTGTAGACCCAATTAAAGTACAAGAGGTCATGGATTGGAAGGCCCCGACTTTGGTTCATGAAGTTCAGAGTTTTCTAGGGTTAGCAGGCTACTATCATCATTTCATTCATGACTTTTCCAAAATAGCTAAGCCCATGACTAGACTACTCTAGAAGGATGAAAAGTTCAATTGGACTCCGGAGTGTGAAGCTGCTTTTCACACTTTGCGAACCTTGCTAACTACAGCTCCTGTTTTAGCACAACCTGGCATTGAGAAGCCTTTCGATGTGTTCTGTGATGCATTAGGTACAGGTTTAGGGTGTGTGCTCATGCAAGAAGGTCGAGTTATTCCCTATGCTTCCTGACAATTGTGAAAGCATGAAGTCAACTACCCTACACATGATTTGGAGCTTGTAGCAATTGTTCACGCCTTGAAGATATGGAGACATTACTTGTTGGGAAACATATGTCACATATACACTGATCATAAGAGTCTCAAATATATCTTTACTCAACCTGAGCTTAACATGAGGCAACGTCGATGGTTAGAGCTAATCAAGGACTATAATTTGAAAGTGCACTACCATCCAGGAAAAGCCAACATTGTAGCAGATGCCTTGAGCTGGAAGTATCATTACAATTCTCTATTGGAGGATAGGTTTAATCTGTTACATCCTATGGTGCTGCACAATATCACCGTCAGTTGTTCACTTGAAAGTAAAATCATCGAACTACAAAAGATAGATGTGGGTATATTTCACATCAAGAGAAAGATGAAAGGACAGAAGACCAAACATTTTAGGTTGGATGAAACAGGTGCGCTATGGTTCGAGGACCGACTTGTGGTACCAAAAAATTGAGGGTATTGTATTACGTTCAAAATCGAGAAGTGTTTTTCTTAATGGTATTATGCACATGCTTGAGTACTCTGTGATAGTTGTTGTGGATATGGAGGGAAAGACATGGAGGACAATTTGTAAACCACGTGGTGCTGAAATGTCCATCCATCAAGCTCAGGGTCACCTGTGTGTGTTTTGTGCTGATTTTCACAATATGTCTGGCTTTGAGTGTGGATACTTGAAGACTATGGTACTGATAACTGGAGATTGAAGCATGTTGTGGACACGGAGGAACTATTTGGACACATGAATATTAAAGTTGGTTTTGAGCTTTGTGATGCGGAGTACAGAGTGATTACAGTTCACCTAGAATGGAATTTCATTTTCCTTGTTGGGAAGGATAGAACACTGATTGCATATGACATGGACCATAGAAAGGTTCATGTCATCCATGCCCGTGTCATCCGCTTTTGTAGATCAAGAGGGTGTTTCCATATTAACAGGCCTTACTACCTTCCTTATGTTTCCTTGTCCATGGAGTCATTAGCAAAGCAGTAAAGGTGCATTTGCTGTATTTTGTCGTCATGACAGTCTTTGTTCAAGTAGGGAGTTGTTTTCATTCTATGTATGTATAGGCCAATTTTGGCTTGTTAACTAAAGGAATGATATGTTCAATATTATTAATAGTGCTACTTTGTTCAGGTTGTGGATCAAAGATAAAGAAGAGGGGTTCCATGGTGCAGTGGCTACCAATCCGAAGGATGCACTAATTATATTGATTTTGCCTTGCAAGCAGGAGTGCCACATAGAAGGAGTACAGCTACGTCATTTCGTTATGTAAGTTTGTATAGATCAGTACCTTTAGTATGTTCTATGTACCGCTTGTGTTAGGATATTAGTTGAGAAAGATGTTATGGTAGCGTCCATTGTTATTGTAAAAAGTACTCTTGTTTGTGAACATGATTTCTGGATGCAATGATTATACATCTGTATGCTTTGCATTCATGAAACTATTAAGGGCCTAGCTGAATTAGTAACTATTGTGAAACTGGATGAAATTCTGTCACCGTCGGATGTAAGCGTCGTTCATTGTTTTCTTATCACCACCATCGGTGGTGGTTCAAACGTCCAATACCATCGCTATACGTATGATGCGGCAGGGATCAAAAGTATATCACCGTCGAATCGTTTAGTAACCTGACACCGACTAAATGATCATCAAAGGCGGATCGTGGTGCAAGGCGATGGTGACCATGACCTTTGTACTGGTGATTTATACGCTGAAGCGACGGTGGTGTTAACCTCTACATAAACGTCTCGGCCGTCGAAGGGACAACGCCCGCACCGTAGATAGTCGAATCAAAGTACAAGGCAACGGTATTGGTGACCACTACACAGGCGGTTGATGTGCCCACACAACAGTTTTGAAAGCCTCGACACAGGCGGATAATTTGTCAATGCGGCGGTGTTAGTGTATAACCACAACCAGGTTGTTCTTCAATGCGACGGAAGTAAGGACCTTATCACGGACGGATAATAAGCCAATACGGCGGTGTAGTGTACACCACAGTCGGTCTCAGATCCTGACAGTGATGGCTATGACTATCACTGTCGACAGCTTACTGTCGAGGCCAAAATTGGACTGCGATAGGGGTTACGACGTGGCTGTGAAAGGTCTGAGTGTAGTAGTGGTCGCCTAGGGGACTAGGGGAGAGAGCAGGGAGGGAGCAGAGGGAGAGGAGAGAGAGAAGGTCGTCTAAATATTTTGGTGTGGGATTGAAGCTGAAGCACTAGAAGCTAAGTAGAACTGCTTTTGATGTAAGCACCTCCATGTAATTTTAGACATAGGATCAAAGATCGGACGGTAAATACAATTTTGGGTGAGGTGTCACTCCTTATTGGCCTAGAAGCTGTGCAGCACTTCTAAAGAGTAATGTATCAAAACTATGTTTCTTTTGTTAAGAATTTTGATAGACTCTGAATGTGGTGTTATGAACTAAGTTCTGAACAAATGTATTCTAAACTTAAGTACCTTTTTCTTAATGCGATGTGAACTTGTGGTGAACCAAGTGGTGTATTATTTCTTGCAATTGAGATTCTAGATGAAGGCTACTTAGATGTGTGTTATATGAGTAGGACATGTTGATTATATGCCCAAGAAGCAATCATGATCCATTAGAACGCTAATGGGCCTTTAGGGTAAAGCCCATTAGCGAGGGTCTATATATACGAAGGGTCAAGGGGCTAGTGCTGGCTGACACTCCCCACGACCTAGTCGCCGCCGCCACTTTTCTCCCTAGGGTTGCGAGCGTTCAAGCCACCACCATCGTCCTTCCTCTCGCTGCGCGTGCGGTGCTAGTACATCGGTGTCACGGCGTTTCATCCTAGGACAAGTGGATACTGTGGCGACGTTGCTGCTATTGCTGTGGCGTTGATCAGCGACAAACATGAGGTGCAGCCAGTATGTGAGGACGTATGACTACTTCCACTACATCGACGTGCACAATGCTGGGCTACTCCAACTCTTCTTCTGCTACGCAGCGCGTCTAGTGGTAACGATCCATGATCCTCTACCCACACATTATCACTACTATAGAAAGTTTTATTACCACCGGGACTTTCACTAACAGTTTGGAGACAACAGGCGGTGATAATTATCACCGCCAGCTGAGGGCCTGAGAAGCCCCTTTTGGGTGGTCCACCGGTAGTGATAAACATTTTCACCGCTGGCCTGGCATATGATCTGGCAGCGGACATATAAGTACCGGCATTCTCCACCGCATCGTGCGTCCGACCGGCGGTAGAACATAAAATATCACCGACGGTTTGTAACCGGCGGTGATGGACACCGACTATCGTCAATGACTTTTACCAACGAGGGACAAAACCGTCGATGAAAGGGGGTCTGGAACCAAGTGTGATGAACTTTTTGTAGTGGTGTATCTTGGTTGAACGTGGTAGATATGCTAGCGTGGTTTGGGCATACTCGTTTCCCTATAGGACACCAGGACCAACATACGAACCGGGGTTTGGGCAAAGTGCGGTCAATGGACAACTTGGCCCAAGGGTCCGCCTCGGCCAGGGAATGGTCGTGGCAAGGACCCTTTCAATTTGGCCTTTTCATGTTAACACTTGTAGTAGTACGGCCTCTGCATAAAAATTGTAAGTCATTTTAGTTTTATCCTAAATCAAGTTCCGTAATTTTGACCAAATTTAATTACAGAAAAACACACAAAGATATTCAACATCAAACAAGGTTTCTTGTATACACCATACAATATATTTTGATAATACATTTATTTGATATTGTAGATGTTAATATGTTTTTCGATAAACTTAGTTAAAAATAGAGAAGTTTGACTAGGACTACACTAATAAAACGATTTAAATGGGCGTGGAGTACTACATTCGGCCTGTAATGTATCCATGAAGCCATCACGTGCTTTCTTCTTGTGCAGTTTCCTGCTTGCCCCGACAAGACCTTAGATTTCATCACGAGGGGATGCTGCTGATCAGCGAACTATTTGACCTAGTAGTTACCAACAACTACTTGACCTCGACTTTTGCATTATGAGCGTACTACTAGTAGTTGTGGATCGAGTCATTTTGACTGGATTTGTCCTTTTTTTTATTGCCAAATAAATCTGTGAATCTCAAGATCGATCAAGCCTCTCGTTAATCGTGTTTGTTTAGTTTAGTTTACCATTTTCAATTCGGTGTGCGGATACTGCTGTGTCAAATGATGCTGTACGCGTGAAGCAACTTGCCAAATTGATCTGCCAGTCAACTTAACCGTGCATTCGTAGGAGTATCTCTCATAGGGTTTCGAAAACTTACTGCTGCCAATGTCGTGATGACTTCAGAAGCACCTTAATATTTGTTTCTTCCCGTAATTTTGGTAATTAAGTGATGTCAAGTAGAAATTAAACATCAATTGTAAAGCTATATCGGTGGCATTCTAATTTTTTTAGATTTTTTTAAAAAACTTTGACAGACTTTTAACAAAACATAAGCATCTACAATACCAAACAAAACATCTGCCAGTCAACTTAACCATGCATTATCAAGATATTTTATGATGGGTTTGATCAAAGTAATTCATGTTATACCCTCACAAAAAAAATCATGTTATAGCTTGTGACGAATATTTTAGAAACTTAATTGAAGTTAGATAACTTTATTTTAGAACAAATCAAAATGACTTTGGCCCTATTTGGAACGCGGTTTTTTTTTCCGTGTTCATATGTTTTTTCCATGAAATTGAACTGATTCTTATAGAATTCCTGTGCAATTCTTGTAAAATTCCTGCATTCCAGAAAGACCCTTAAATTCTGGTTGCAGGTCATGTCAATATCAAGGCAGAATCGATTTCCATGTGATTCTTGGCCATTGACATCAGTTGTAAACACTACTAGAAAATTGATTTTTAGGGGACACCTATGATTCTTTTACACGTGTTTAGTATAACAAACAGTCCTTATAAATGTCTATCAAGACACAAGATTCTTAACCGCCCTTAGAAATCGATTTTCATGTGTAGTTGACCAAATAAAGCAGCCCCCGGAAATCGACCTGCTTTCAGAAGTGGCAAATGTAAACCAACTATATATACCTAGAAATCATATTGCTCGGACGATTTGTTATACCATCTATCCTTGAAAATGACTGGATTTCTAGTGGCAATTGACTTAGTCAACACGCCCATGAAAATAGCTACTGAGCAAATAAATTCATAAATTTTTAAAATAAAGTCAAATGAGGCCTGTTTACAGCCCCGATATACGTTTTAATATTTTAGATTTTAAAATTCAGATTTTCAAAAAAAATTAATGACCTCGGATGGAGAGACACTTTCTATATCCAAGTTATAGTACTTGATGAGATCTAAATGTTTTATTGACTTTTTTAAATTTCATGTCATTTAGTGGTTGAAGTATTCATTATAAGAGCATCTCCAAGAGTTCACAAAACATACTTGATTGTAATTGAATGTGTGCTGTGGTGGTAGGGGGCTCATATGAGGCAAGAGGTCATGGGTAGAATTTTTTTCTATTTTTGGCGCAGTTTTATAGTTTATTCTGATTTTTTTAAAAAAAAAATTAGGGGTTACCTTGAAAATTAATTTTCAAGAATATTTCTACTAAAGAAAACCATTCTTATAAATGTTTCATTTTTATAATGGGAGTTTCAAAACCTGTTCGTAAAAATTGATTTTGGCATGTCTAAAAATGAATTCATTTGCTAGTTCAGTGATCTCCTGCCCTAAATGCTAATCTAGGAGAAGGTGGAGCCGGCACCTCACTTGTTTCTTTTAGACACTACCTACAAACACCACCTCGCCAAAACCTCTAGCGACCCACACTGTACCTCTCCCACATCCCTTTCTCTTCCCCCTCTTTAAATCTCCCTGTCTCCGCTCATTTGCCCATCCACTCATCTCTAGATCTGATGCGGTCGTGATTGTCTGCTAGAGGACGCGTGATCATATTGTTAGAGGCCGGAACTTAGTTTGTTTTCAATAGAGCGTTCTGCGATGATGTAACAAAAATCGTTTGTGTGTAGTGATAGGCTCGCGCCCACTGTTGACGACTAACACTGTGCACGTTGAGCAACTTGGACAAATAATTCTGCTGGTCAACTTAACTGATGCGCTGCACGATGAACGTGGAACACATAGTTAACTCTTAACTTTGGGATCTATTGTTCACCCTGGTCAATGATAGAAGATTTATCAAGGCATTGACATTGATAATAATAAATTGCATATGGAGTAGCATGATTCATGTTAACGACGACGATCAAGGATGGGACATATAGTATTAGAAAAAAAACGGTAAGCTGTGTGTCAAGTTGAAATGAAGCATCAGTTTGTTAAGTTACTCCGATGGCATCCTATTGTTTCCTTTAGCTAGTATGGTCTTCTGTCTCAAAATATAGGTCATGTTAGTTTGTCCTGAGTTAAACCTTTTTTTTATTCTGATTTTGACCAACAATGTGTGTATGGATCCAAATAGATAATTATTAGCTATATATTAGCTGGAGAAAACTAACTAATAGCTTTTTATTAGCCAGATATATGTTTGGATCAGGTTCTCCAGCTAATATAATAGTAAGCTTTATTATATTATTTAGGACTTGGATACATATGACTAGTTACCAGTTGAGGGTTAAAAATTAGTCTAAATTAGTTATCGTTGACTAGCTAGTTGGCTAACAACAAGTTGAAGACTCAGCTAAAAAGCCCTGATGTTTGATAGCTAAAACTAGCCTTTGTATCCAACATGCCCTTAGTTAGGGGGCTAGTTAATAGCTTAGAGAAAAACTAAAATGACCAAATTTTGGAACGAGGGTAATTAAAGGTTGGGTTACAGGAAGTCTATGTGGACACAAAATCATCATAACAATTGACATCATGATGAGGCGTGGGTTTGTAGTGCTGTGTGCCACTATTCACGACTAACATTGTGCACGTCAGCGTCAGTCCTGGTGCACGTTGAGCAATTTGGCCATAACAGACTTACCCTGATGCCCGGCACGATGAACGTAGAACATGGTTTAACTCAGCTTTGGGGATCTACGTACTCACCTGGCCAATCACAGAAAGCGGCATTGACATGGATATAATAATATACTAATGAATTTCGTATATGTTAAGTAAATCAAACCCTCTACATTTGAACCACACACAGTTTAGTTGGCCAGCCAATGGAGCATGCATGACCCGTGTGTTGGGATGGCTGGCATATATAGTCTTCGCAAAAGTCCTTGCATATATGCTCCTCTACTAAATTGTTAGATAAATAACTCATACGTCTGTAGTACCACCTCTTAATCAGTTGTAATAATTAGTTGTAATAACTCATCACTGCAACTCACTATCGATGGTCAAGTCTCCTATTATCAAAAACAACAATAATTAGTTGTAAATTTGAGAACTCATGCTAAGTTGGAGACTAGAACCTAGATAGGTTGGTTTAACCACAATAAACCTTACTGGCTAAGCTATTTAATGGCATGTTTGGATCCTATGAACTAATTGTTAGCGAGCTAATTTTTTTGCCCAAATTAGCTCTAGTGAATTTAAACATGAGTGCTAATAGGTGTACTAATTTTTTAACTAAGTCTTCAACTAGTTAATAGCCAACTAGCTATCCAACCACAACTAATTTAGATTAATTTTTACCCCAACTAATAACTAGCCATGTATATATACCCAAACAGACCCTAAGTATGCAAACTATTCATTTTCTATGCATGGTTGGCACGCCCTTACTGAAATCAAGTCTATTATGTTCATCTCTCCTTGGGCATTTGTGATGGCAGGAGATAATAATCTACTGAATAAATGTTTGTATCATGGGTTGTGTATAGTGTTGTTCCCATTTCAAGAATTGGATAGATGCGATAGATGCCCCTAGTAGACAGGCACCAAATATTTTCGCTTGAGAGTTCTCTGTCCCAAGCACCATGTGAGAAAATGTGGTAAGGATCACTTGTGAAGTACTCCCTCCTTCCCATAATAAGTGCACTTCTAGAATTCAAAATTTGTCCAAAAATAAGTGCACCTCTAGATATAAGACAAACTAACTTCAATTCATTTGTCTTTTTCTACCATCTCTCTCTTCCCGAGGTGCAATGATTACGCCTTTATAGGGGCATATATGTAATTTCTCACCAACCTTGATCTCTACATCCAAACTCTAGAAGTGCACTTATTTTGGAATGGAGGGAGTACATGTATAGTACTGTATATAGTAGTGTTCATGTATACTTGAATGCTTAATTCCGTGTGCACACATGGTAAGCGTTGGGCATGCACACCACTATCAACAAAAAACAATAAAAAAGAGAAAAAAGTAAGTACTCCATGCTAACGCTAGAGCCGAAGACTTCGCTAGTGTTAGGGTTCGGAACTTTGGGGGTTAGGGTTTATGATTTATGAGGTGGTTTCCATGGTTGTCAGCCTTAGAAGGGGTCGCTAGGAGGCCACCAGACCGACAGTGGTGGCAGTTGACACGGTGGTGATGGCCAGGCGGTGGGGCACCGCCCACTTGGACATATGATGGGAGAGATTGGTTAGGCGGTATAGGTGGTGGGGGCATCAGTCAAAAAAAAGAAGAAGTGGCAGTTAGGATTAGCGGTGGTGGAGATGTCGCTATGCCGCCGAAGCATATGGGAGGCAGTGGAGGAGTGGGTACTCAAACTGAACATAGAAAAGCTACATTATGGGATTAGCGACAGCGAGCGTAGCAACACCCGAGCCGGATGGGCAAGTGGCGGCGCGGGGGAGAGTGGTGCAGAGAAAGAGGGAAGGGGGAGGGGGTGGGCGGGGAAGAGGCTTTCTGGTGCAATTGCATGCTCTAGGAACTTCATCTCCTACCACTAAAAAGAACAAAGCGTGGACATTTTTTGGTGCGACATTTGTTTTGGGTCTGCCTCTGCCGCCACCCGTGCGATCCTGTGAATGCACCCCGCATGCTCTCCCGTCCCCTGCAACCTGATTCCGTGGCAAGGGATCGATTCCCATGCCGCCCCCTTTCTCTACCAATTCTAAAACCGATAAACCTCCCCCACCAAAAAAAAGCCTCCGGACTCCCGGTCTCCCTCCCGTCGTCGCCCTCCTCTTGGGCGAGGGGCGGGAGGCAAGAGGCGGAGTGGCCAGCCTAGTTCGCCGGTGCTAGCTCCATCGCCGAGGTCATCTTCGCGGGCCTCCCCTTCACTGACCAAATCCGCACCGCCAATGTGATCACCGCCGAGGACCCCGTCACCTACTCTCCCTCCCTATCGCACCCGGTGCCGGACGTGGCTGTGAAGGCCACTCCACCGCGCTGTGGTAGAAGGTTCGATGCTGCCCTCCCTCCCTGCCTCCCTGGCTCGCTTTTTCTTGCCCCGATCTGATCCGCCCCCTGTGTTAGGGTTTGGGTGACAGGGTGGTACTCGATCTAACGATATGGATCTGATTTTCTTGTCGTCTGGTTGTGCAGCACGATGGCTTGCCGACGATGGTGCAGGCCGTCCTCTCCAACGACCCCACCGTGCAGCTTGAGGCAACCACGCACTTCAGGAAGCTACTCTCCATAGTTGTGCCTCTCTTTGTCAAGCTCCTCAACTCTCACATCGAGGATGTTCATAAACAAGCATGCACTGAATTACATGAGTTACTCTCTTCTATATGGGACTCACGTAGAGTGATGCTTAAGTTCTTTTCTTTTTCTTTTTGTTTTTGCATGCTGTATGGCTTTAGGTAATGTTGGTGGTGACTCCCCAAAGTGCCGTGATCTGGTACTATATATGACTCAATAGAGAGCTATTTGGGGTTATGATTCAGTTTTCACGTGAGTACATTTGTTGATCTTAGGCATATAATTTCCTCGCGTTGGTTAAAGTGTGTTTCTAAACCATCACTTTGGTTAGATTGAGGTACTGGATTTACTGCTATCAGCTACAGTATTAGCTTTGGAAGAGTTTTTTTTTTAATTGTAGTTTTTAGCTAAGACTTGCAAGACTACACCAGAAACTATAATAATATACTATCGGTCCTTAAGGTTTCGATCATATATAGGTTTCGCCATGAAGGATGTATATATAGGTTATAGGGATATAACAAAGCCCTTGATGTGTGCCTGGCTAACTAAATTACTGTAGGTAAAAGTGCACCGCTTCTACACCTGACCACTGATTACTTGTAGATAAACTTGCTCTGCTTCCCTATATACTGGTCATAAGAAGTTATGGTGAAGCCACTCCTAGATTTTCTGTAAAATATTGGAACTCCAGTTTCACTTTTTTGTGTAGTCAGTTGCATTATAAACTGAAATTCTAATATATCTTTCTCCTGCGGGCATCACGATCAAGAAATCATACATAATCATTGCGCAATCAACTACAACAACAACATAATCATTGCGCAATACCAACTGAAATTTCTTAGTTTTCTTACTATGTATTGCTTTTGTTCCTTGACTATATCTTTCATCTGGAAGGTTTTTCTAAAACTGAGAATGACAAAGTTTCTTGTACGGGAAGAAATTTGAACATGGTTTGGTCACCACTAAGGTAATTTTGGCAGTAGTTTAGGTCCTATCACCCCTTAAATCTACAAGGGTGACCTTTTAAAAGAAAAGAAAAAAATATGTTGTGCAACAACTGACATTGACATAGGGTGGAAAAAAAACTTCTGTACTATGTTCTTTAGTTAACAGTTCAGTTATTAGTCGCACAGGCAAAACTCCAGGACAATCTTTCTATTAATTATCTACTCACTTATTAGAGATTTATCAAGACCTCATTATGAGAAACATGAGATACCAGGGCCTTGTTAATCACCAAAAAACACACAAGCAGCACTGTCATTACTTATATGTGACAATTCAGCAAAAAGTATCAATGCCTGGTGTGTTCGTTGCTTCTTTACAACTAACAGTGAGAAGCAATAACAGCACTTTTTTTTAAAAAAACCAACCATTTTCCTTTTCAGTTATTGCTTGTACCTATTGAGATCTGATTGGTACTTTTGCTGATTGCAATTTTCTGAAAACTTAATTTCATGTTACCACAAAACTCCCACATATTAGAGGTTATTAGAAGACTTTGAACAGAGTGTTCCTGTCGAACTCAGTGGAAAAGGTCAGCAATCACAAGATGCTGCCTTGACCAATGGTTGACATATGCCATATTTGCATGCTCTTCACACATTGGTTTATGATGTAGTTAACCTCTTTTTTCTTTAGTTACTTGCTCATGAAAAGATTGAAGTTTTTTTCAGAATAGAGATGCTGTGATTTTTGGCCATTTGATTTTTGTATACCTGCATTGTCCTTGATTCTATATTCGTGTATGCCCTTTTCTTTTGTAGTGACCCAACCAACACAAGAGGCATTTTTGTAAGCTATTATTGATTACAGAGGTTCTGGAATGCAAGGAGCGCAGGGATAACCGTGCGTGTGGCAATCAACCACCAACATAAACGCAGGGCGTGATGATCATTCACCGCAAAGACGATGACCTTACCTTCTTTTTAGGGTGCTGTTTGGTTCCACTTTGGGAGTGATAACGTAAATGAAAACAGTTGCCGCCGCTACCTGTTACACCGTAATAAAAAACGCACTTTGTTTGGTTGGCGTACCCAGCGACTCGTGAGCTACGTAAACGGGATAGCCTGGAGGTGGACGGTATCCACGTTGCACGCCTCCGTATTGGATCCCTCCGCGAACGGTTCCGGTCTCCCTAAAACGAGAAAATTGAATATCTGGGACTGCCGTTCGGGTGCATGACAAATGGAGTCCTATGTTTGCAAATCTCTCACGGATAGACATCCAAATCTTTAGCTTTTTAGAAAGATGAGTTAATATTTCATAGTATTGTTATCTTATCGTGCGATCCGTGAGTTTTTATACAAAAGTTTAGCTGTCCCGTAGCAATGCACGGGCACGCTACCTAGTATGTATAATAATTTACAGGATAGAAAGACAGGCTGGATCCAGAACCATCAAGTATCAACCAATACAACCTCATATGTAGAAAGGTACACTTGGCATACTTCTATATATAGAGAACCAATGCAACCAATAGAACGAACCATGCAGCAATAACATCGCCGGCCGAACAATGGCTGCATCCACAAGGAAAACTGCTGTAGTAGTTCTCAGCTTGTTCTTGCTGTGTTGCAATACCTTGCTGCTACCTTCATCAGCTTCCTCCGATTCCTTTCTGCAATGCCTCTCGGTGATGATGCCAAGCGAGCTGGTGTACCAGCAAAGCTCGAGCAGCTTCACTTCCGTGCTGCAGTCGTCCGTGCAGAACCCCAGGTTCGTGACCAACACCACGGTGCGGCCGCTGTGCATCATCACGGCGTCCGACGTCTCCCACGTCCAGGCCGCCGTGCGCTGCGGCCGCTGGAACGGCGTGCGCCTCCGAGTGCGCAGCGGCGGGCATGACTACGAGGGCCTCTCCTACCGGTCCGTCCAGCCCGAGGTGTTCGCGGTGCTGGACCTAGCCAGGCTCCGCGGCGTGCATGTGCGCCCCGGGGACGACAGCGCGTGGGTGGACGCCGGCACGACGCTGGGCGAGCTGTACTACGCCGTGGGCACGACCAACCCGGGGTTCCTGTTCCCGGGCGGCGCGTGCGCGACGGTTGGCGTCAGTGGCTTCATCAGCGGCGGCGGCATCGGCCTGATGATGCGCAAGTACGGCATCGGGGGCGACAACGTCGTCGACGCCAGGATCGTCAACGCCAACGGCGACGTCCTCGACAGGGCCGCCATGGGGGAGGACCTCTTCTGGGCCATCCGCGGAGGTGGCGGCGAGACCTTCTGCGTCGTGGTGGCGTGGCGCCTGAAGCTCTCGAAGGTACCACCGACGGTGACGGTGGTCAACATCCAGAGGACCATGGAGCAGGGCGCCGCCGACCTCGTCGCCAAGTGGGAGACGACCATCCTCCAGCCGGTCCTCCCGGACCTCACCATCCGGGTCGTCCTGCAGCACAGGCACGCCTTCTTCCAGACACTCTTCCTCGGCAGGTGCTCGGACCTCCTCAGCACGATGGGCAGCCTCTTCCCGGAGCTCGGCACGACGGCGGCCGACTGCAACGAGATGGGCTGGCTGCGCGCCATGGCGTTCATCTACTTCGGCAACACCAACACGCCGGTGGAGGCGCTGCTGAACCGAACCAACAACGTGGGCAACTACTACTTCAAGAGCAAGTCGGACTACGTGCGCCGCGCCGTCGGCAAGGCCGGGTGGGACAGCCTGTACCAGCAGTGGCTCTCGCAGAACGGCAACGGGCAGATGATCCTGGAGCCGCATGGCGCGGCGGTCGGTGGCGCCAACACGATGACCACCTCGCCGTACCCGCACCGCAGGGGCGTGCTGTTCAACATCCAGTACGGCTCCAACTGGTGCTGCAGCGCCAATGGCACGGAGGCGGCGGACGCGCTTGGGTGGCTCAACGGCCTTTACGGGTTCATGACGCAGTTCGTCACCAGCAGCCCCAGGGAGGCGTTCGCCAACTACCGCGACCTGGATATGGGCCAGAACGTGATCGGCGGCAATGGGTTGTCATCGTACTGGAGCGCGAGGGCGTGGGCGGAGAGATACTTCATGCGGAACTACTGGCGGCTGGCGGCGGTGAAGGCAGCGGTTGATCCCACTGACTACTTCAGGAACGAGCAGAGCATCCCACCACTTCCCAAGTAGACATTTTTTAGGCGATAGCGCGTCGACATTTGCATCTTGATATGCATTATTAAGCGGAGGGGGGTTCCCAGTGGCGCCTAGTTAGTCGATTTTCCCTATGTTATGCAACTTCTATATGAAGAAAAAATAAAGGTACACTGCTAGCTTAATAAATCTACTAAAAACTAGAAGATGCACCTCAGTCAACACAATACAAGGGGCTTGTTTCGGAGGCCCAATCCACGGAGCGTCACAGGGCTAGAGCGCAGTGGTGCTTGGTACGGTCCAAACTTTCTTTCCATGTTCTATATATATACACGACCACCACGATCCCGACCTCCGCGACCTCTATTCCGTCCCCAGTATCATCTTGATATCCCTAGAGGGCATTCACACAGGTGTCGCGCCCTTCACCTGGCCCCTGAGCTTGGTCCAACAAGGCGAGACGTGCGAGCATGCGCGCGTAGATTTTTTTTTTCTCAAATACATAAAAGATTTGCGAATCTTTGTATTATTAAGGTAGAAAAGTTTGATACATACAATGTGCTTCTAGAGAGCGTCCTAGGAGTTCTACCGGATTAAAGCCATGGGCTGGACCAGCATATAGACAAATACAAATTTCGATATTACATAAATAGTAGACAACTAGGGTGAGGACAACAACACACAGCCTAGGAAAAAGGCTTGCGCTTCCTGACGTGACTCCTTCCCGACCATGGGCGGACCTACAGTTGTGCCCGGGTATTCCCGGGCATACCCAATATTTTTAAGAAATTTTTTAGTAATTCTTAGAGATATATACATGTACAATATAGTTAAGGTCTCAAAATTGCGATTCTTCACTATTTTCATGCTATAATTCGGTCTAACTGAAAGCAGCCCACATGCCACACCTAGCCAGACGGCCCAATGGCCCATCTGGCCTTCCCACTCCCAAATCCCCAATTCCCCACTCCCCAAACCCATCAGGCTGCCGTAGGGGTAGGGCAGCCAGCAGCTTGGACCGTTCGACGGACGTGGAATCGCGCCGCGGCGCCGGCGCCCCCCTCCCCCCCGGTAGCTGCGGAGCCAGAGCTGCTCGCTCAGCACGACCCGAGCCGGCGAGCCCGACTGCTCCAGTTCTCTGCTCCGAAGTACGACTGTCCGACCTCGATTTGATTTCTTCGTCCAGAGGTAATCAAAATTCAAATCTCTTTTGCCTTTGCTATGTTCTGTCAAATCCAGAGGTGAACTTTTTATGTTGTTCATCCAAATATTTTCTTGCCATGGGCATACCCTACTCTAAAATCCTGGGTCCGCCACTGTTCTCGACGTCAAGGAAGAGCGCTTCCAGGGCTTCGACAATGGAAGCGCTAGGCCCGGCGTCGTAGAGTGCCTTGTAGGCCTTCTTCGCCGATGCACTTGGCGTTGACAAACACGTGACCAAACCCAATTGCTGCATGATTTGGATTTCACCTCACTAGGAAGCAGGCACCTAATTAAGAGAGCCTTTGAGCTGCTAGACGCTTGCTCCGTGGTGGCAGCACCACCTTTGCAGGCGGCAGCTTTGGTGGCTCACGAATCCGTGGGGAGGCACTCTTATGCATCACTTCCTTGGTGAAGTCCTCGAGGCAGTGCTTGGCAGAGTCGTCATTGTCCATGATCTAGGTATATCCCTCGGCATCGTACTGGGAAGGCCAACATCTGCCGTGAGGTCGACTGGACTAAAGCCTGGCGGTTAGCCCCCTTCGTCGTCCATGGATGCATCAATGCCAAGGGGGCCTTCTGCACCAACCGCAGTGGCATAACCTGTGTCTGCCCCCGCTGAGGCGACACTGAGGCGACTCCACTGCCCACTAAGTGGGGGCAGAGGTGGTGTCCACAACTCCGCGCTGGCATGCTGGGACGGCATCTGCTGCCCGCAAGTGCCCACCGGCGTGGCCCGATCCTCCAGCTAGATGCATGGCTGCCAAAGTTGAAGCCAGGCGGCCAAATGTGCGCGGGTGTAGAGTTACATTCTCTTTCCATACACTAGACTTGGTAAAGTGGAGGGGGCTTCCATATTTAATTATGAAAACCTTCACTTCAACTAGTAAGTATGGAGCATATACTTCGTACTCTCTGGTCTCTTCATGGGTTTACAAGAATGACCCAAGTATTGTAGACTGCAGCGCTTAACTGTTGAGCTCATATAGCTGTGTTCTTTAAAGAATACCCTGTAGGACAACATCTTCGCTTGTTAAAGCCAACATAAGCACATTAAGGCATTGTGCCAACCTGACTTACAGCTTTGAGAGTATTGCATCTTCACTTACAGAGGGTTATAGGTTACTCTCTTCTATTTAGCCATATCTTGTTTTTCCTAGGTCCTAAGTCACTAGATCTAAAAAGATTGGGTTATTGCTATGGTAAACTCACATGGGTCTCCCTCGATGCATTGCCTATCGTATTCTGCGATGGCCCTTTTGTAAAGTGACCTACTAGGTTTTTGTCTGTTTTAATATAAGTCATGGCTATTACTCTAGAGTTTCTCAATTTTTTTGACAGACTTCAAGCGTCTTTTAATGTGTCTTGTTGGCTTTGCATTATTTTTAGCATCGTTCACCCTAACAATAACTATTTGGTTGTCACAGTTTGTAAGGACAACTGGTATCATTTTTTCAACCACCGGCAAGTCCATCAAGAGCTCATGGAGTCATTCTACCTTTGCAATAATTGTATCAACAGAAGTAAGTTCTGCTTCTATGGTTGACCTCGTCAAAACGGTCTGTTTCTATGACCTCCATGACACCGCGCCACCACCAAGAGTAAACACACATATACTTGTGGCATAGAGTTCATCAAAATCAGATATCCCTCAAGCATAGTTGTGTACCTTGAATAGTGAATCCCAAAACTCATTCTACATTTAAGATAGCACAAGACCCTCTCAAGTACATGCCAATGATCATCACCCGGGTTGGGCTACTCAATTTGCTCACAGGAGAAGAGATGTGTTGACTTGTTGCGCTAGCTAGGTACATGTGTGAACCAATAATTTGAGAGTACTTCAATTGGTCTCTAACTATTATCTTGTTCTTTCTTATAATGTCATGATGGGATCATAAGGTGTTGTAGCCAAACCATCTAAAGACCTTATCAACATAGTGAGATTATAAAAAAGTAATCCCCTCTCATCCTTAATTCGTTTGATGTTTATAATTGTTGGAGGTTTTGAACCCAGCAATGAAGATCACCATATCACGCATAGGAGATCAGAAGGGTTACACTCGGGATACAGATTTATACTAGTTCCTGTACGTGGTACCCTACGTTCAGTTTGGGGTAGATCTCTTTCACGTGCTCAAGTTACAATGGGTTGCTAAGTATGTAATGGGTACAGATCGAATGCTCCCTAACCCACCTTATGTACAATGGGAGGTAGGTTGACATAGATGGCGCTTGGTTTATTGATATGTTTCATAGTTAGGTACAAGGAAATAATAACAAAATGACTATCGTCACGTGTAAAAGTCGGCACCTGTTGATGGTCACTAAACACCTATTTTAACGATCAACAATGCAAACATTCCAAGGAAAAACCAACATAAAATGCAGAGAGTTTTTTATTACTAATGGAATTCCACTTGTACATGAAGTCTATTTGAATGCATGAATTTTTGCAAAAATGGTGCAAAACAAGTGCATAGGAGAGGCAAATGGACGTGGCAGGGGCCTGGGCCCACAAAGCCACATCGGCCGGTGCCACAGGCACCGCTCGATGCCTCCCTATCCCTTGCCATGTCACTGATCCGTGGGAGAGATTCCACAAAGCTTCACAAGCGTCGATCCAATGTCGGTTTGATCAATGGTCAAGAATGAGTTGCCGTGGATCCATGGGCCAATTGTCATTGACTTGGAGGAGCTCCACCGACTTAACCACCGCCTTCTCAACCAATTCTTCACATGTGTTGTCTAAGTTACCATGTTTGGGAGCTAACCAAGGCCCTACGATCAAGAAGCGGTGCATCCCACGGACGGCCAACGCTTAGGAACGTCGCCCGGCTCCCAAGTTTGCTCCACCAACTCTCTAACTGCCTACAAATACCCCCAGCTCCTAGGTGCTATAAATAAAGGTGTTCACCATAGTTGTAAGGTGTCCCATTGAGTATCATTCTCTCTAGTCCAAGTTTTAGGCTAGTAGTGACAGTGAGAGTGAAGAGCTAGGAGCTTGGAGAAGTCTTCGGGAGTCTCTGTAAGCTCTTTGTAAGCTACTTTTGCTTTCAATATATTTCCTTTAGTACTTGTCTTATTTTCAGCATTTACTTACTTGCATAAGAGTATAGTTGTGCTGTGAATATTTTGATCATATCTTGTTTAGTTAGTGAGTTTTCGATATACGGCATCCTCGTCACTAGTTGGTGCTCTGATCTTTGCACAAGGTTAGAGTAGTATCATTTAGTGTAAGCGTGGAGCTTAGACTATAGGGTACCTTGGGTTGTGGCTAATGCTCTAGAAGGTGGCAGGTGGTGACAGCCATGTCCATCCTCTGTATTCCGCCATGACAGAGCTAGTTATTAAATCATAGGGCTCATGGTGCTTTGTGCCTAATCAACCTTAGCGTGAGTTTAGGGTAGGTACGCCCCAAAGTATTATCATTGCTTACCTTGCTAGATAATTGATAGGTTGAATTCCATTTAAGATAGCACTTAATTTATCTTCATTTACTCTATGGCCATTGTTGTGTCTTTTCTTTTTATTATTTTAGTTGTTATTATTATTATTCCTTTACCCCGTTATAATTTTAGTAATCACTCATAGTCAATTCACTAGAAATTATATAATCATCTGTCTTAGTCGTACTATGCCTTCCTTGTGGAAATAAATACGATACTTGGAATACTCCCAAGTGAAGTGCTGCATCGATATATTCTTTGCGCTTGTGGAATTAGTCCAATAGTCATAAGAAATATCAACAAGCATTTCTAGCGTTGTTGCCAGAGAAGGCATTGGCCTAGATATATGTGGTTAGTATAGTTTTAGTGATTTCTCCTAGTTTGGAATACACTTGCTTTGTTAAAAACAAAGTTAAGTATGGGTGGATTCAATTTCCTAGAAGATTTCCAGGATGATCTTGAGGCTCACCTTCCAAGGGCGAGAGCTAGTGTCACCCCTCCTAGGAGAAATGCTCCTCCGATTCATCCAAATCCTCCACCAATGGAACCAGTCTATTCAAAAACACCAACTAAACTAGTCCTTTCAGAACCTCCATTAACCAAACCAATTCGTCCTAGCCATATTGCATCAACTAGTTCTGGTGCACCTGCTAAGGCAATTCATGACTATTCCTTTCCTACTCTCTCTAATGTAGCAATAGGTCCAAATATTCTTAGCAGAAAAGAAGAGTTTGTGCTTAAGCCAACACTAATAACCATGGTGCAAGCAAGCCCCTTCTATGGCAAACCTTCCGAGGATGCCAATGCTCATCTTCAAATTTTTTTGGAGATTTGCAACACAATCTCAATCAAAGGAGTCCCACAAGACGCCATTCGACTCCAACTTTTTCCCTTTTCATTGCTTGAAAAGGCGAAGCATTCTACTCCAACTCGGGAGCCTTGAACACTTGGGAGAAGCGCTCAAACGACTTTCTCGCCAAGTTCTTCCCCATCGGTAAGATCAATCTCCTTCGTAGTAAGATATCTAACTTTCAACAGCAAGTCCAAGAGTACATCCAAGCATGCCTTGATCATGGAATGGAGGACTAGCTGCTCATCCAAAACTTCTACCACAGACTTACAATGGAGTCCCGACAACACATCAATGCTGCCGCCGGAGGAGCATTCTTCTCCCTAAAGGTGGATCAAGCAAAGAGGTTGATCGAGAAGATGGTGGAAAACCAAGGATGGACAGATGAACATCTCAAAGGTATGTCTCATATCTATGAATTGAATGCTTTATCTATGGAATATCTTTGGAAAAAGTTAGAGGACAGAGCAAATTGGAAAAGAGATCATGTCGTGCTAGAATATTTTGCAACCAAGCAACAACCACAAGTAAGCCTGTCATGTGAAGTATGCGGAGGCATGAATTACACTAGTGATACCTGCCCTAGGAGAGACCTCAAATCCCTCCTCAATGACGGTGGATATGGTCCACCTCTGCATCAGCCTTACCAGAGATGGAATCCGCGCATCAATCAAGGTAATTTACCTATTCCGATTATTCATCTCTTAGAGATCTTGTTTTTAGTCAAGCCCAAATTAATGAAGAAATACATAGTAAGTTGCTTGATCATGATAAGATTTTAGGAGATATTCATGCTAGACTCAATAGTTTTTCTTTATCCTTGAGAAATCAGCTTATCTTTAATAAAAAACTAGAAAATCAACTAGCTACTTTGATTTCAAAATTTTCACATGAACATGAAAAAGTTAATGCTATAACCACGAGAGGTGGTAAAACCACTCGTGACCCACCTTATCCTAAGGCGACAAAGAAAAAAGTGGTAGTTGAAGTTCAAGCTGAAGAAAAAGCCCCTATTGTGCATCAAGAAAAGGAGAGGACAACTCCTCATGAATTCTATGATACTGAGGTATTATCATTTCCGGGGCGCAATAGAAAAGCTACGGAGGATGAACAATTCAAGAAATTTGTTGAGGTAATTCAAAAATTATATATACATATACCACTAGTTGATGCCATGCATGTCCCTACATATGCCAAATATTTAAAAGATATACTCAACAAAAAGAAGCCACTGCCAAGCGTGGAGATGGTAAAATTAACTGAAGAGTGCATCGCAGCTATACTCAGTCAGTTGCCTAAAAAGAAGAAGGACCTAGGGAATCCTACAATTTCATGCTCAATCGGTGCCTAGAAATTTGATCAAGCTCTCTGTGACCTTGGAGCGAGCGTCAGGGTCATGCCTAAGGTAGTATATGATAAACTTAATCATAATTCATTATCCCCAACCCCGATGTGTTTGCAGCTTGCCGACCAATCAATCCGTTATCCAGCGGGAATAACAGAAGATATTCCTATCAAGATAAGGAGTTGTTTTGTTCCCATAGCTTTTGTGGTGTTGGATATGAGTGCTGACACAATAACACCACTAATCTTTGGAAGACCATTTTTTAGCATGACAAATGCCCACATAGGTGTTGGAGCTAGAGAAATCCATCTCAACATCAATGGCAAGGAAGAAACATTTCACTTCAAGCCAAGATGATGAGGACATCACCGGCTCAAATATTACCCTGTCAACCACTTCTAAACCAAAGGTGCAACCATTCTATATGAGGCTTATCATTGATACATTTGATGAATTGGCACTGCACCATAAAGTGTGTATATTTTCATTTTCAGAACTACTTACATGCATCAAGGGAAGGTTAGATTGCATATGGAAAGCATGGAAGGTTAATGAAGTTGATTGGGGACCAAGTCCAAGTATTCCTAATGTCCTCCACCAAGCCACCATGTCACTTTTGGCTCAAGGAAAGAAAGAGTCAAGTCCAACATGTTCTGGAAGTTAAATTCAAACTGCAGAACTGTTCCAACTTGCAACAGTCACCATGGCCTCATACGAAATCCATTTGGGACGTACTGGCACTTTATGGAAAGCTTATCAAGTCTATTCTCCAATGGATGCATTGTCATCCACATATCTTCTCGAACCCGATCGCAATCATCACTTTCCTTAGAAGACCTTTTCTGGCCCCAGGTGATGTAACACCTATTTTTGGCAAATGGGCCAGCACCAACTTGTGATGGCCACCACGACTTCATATGGAGTCCGATTGGGACGTTCAAGTACTTGGTGGAAATATAATAAAGTCTACTTTCCAACGGATTCAACCACAACCTCATATCCTCTTAGAATTGGCCGCAATTGTCGTTTTACTCCAGAGACCTTTTCTGTCCACAGGTGCTGCAACACCTATTTTTTGCCCAATGGGTTGTGTACCATGTTGGTTCCATTAGGGACGTGTCCTATGGTCGGAGAATGACCCCAGTACCCCTTTGGTCATCCTCCCATCTATTTATATGCTTCTAGAGCCACCACGAACAGTTGGGTTTTGTTTTGTTGAAAGTTTAGCCATTGCTACTTCCTTATAGACGCGTGTGTCGGCTAGACCATCCGTTCTATTCAATTCGGAACACCACCTTTGTGTTTTCAGATTGGGTATTATCTCCATATTTGCAATTGAGCTACTTATTCTACTTGTTCTTGCTTGTTCTTCGATTGCTTGCAGGAATTACCCTAGTGGTTTGGTTGGTCGTGCTTCACAAGATCGTGAACAACCGCTAGAGTTGGTGTATCGGTTGCTAAGGTGCAGCATCCTTAGATGGTTGTAGTTAGACCGTGAACGTCTCTCCAGTCCTAATCGAAATTATCCCTCTCCACCGAAAGATCGAGACACCCTTACCCTCATCAAGTGGTATCAAAGCCAGGTTTGATCGGTGAGAGATTTCAGTTTTCTATTATTTTCTTATAGTCCAGAAAAGGCCAAAAAATAGTAGATTAATTTTTCATAATCCCATAGACCATTTGAGCCTTTTACTAGTACTGCTTAGTTCGGGCTTGTTGAGTTTGGTTTACATCGGTTGACTCGAGTTGCAGGTCTTAGGGTTAGTCTTTAGATTTTCGAGTTCTTGTCACGTTTTGGTCACTTTCAATCATATACATCTACGCTGTCATCACCACCACCATATACATCTCCATTTAGTCATCATCTTTGCTACACCATATACATCTCCATTTAGTCATCATCTTCGCTACAGCATATCCATCATCGCTATTTTTTTAACACCAGCAAAATCTGATTTGGACACTCAATGAAAAATCTGCTAGTTTTATTCTTGTTACCCTTGAAAAGAAAGTGAAATACATTGTAAGTTACTTTTCTTAAATCTAATTTGTCAAGATTCAGATTTATTCTAGTTGTGCAAAGTAAAAGAAAAGAAGAAGAAAAAATCAGAAAGAAAATAAAAGAGAGAAAGAGAAAGAGAAAGAGAAAAGAAAGAAAAGAAAAGAGGAAGAAAAGATGGGGAGTGATTTTCTTGTTGTTTATGTGCCTTTTTCCTACTGTATCATGACTTCATTTGTGTCCAGGCTCGCGTCTCTAGTACTGTCTAGCCTAGGACCAGCACGGTACCACCGTTGATTGATTTCTCAACTTGCTTTTGCAACTAATGTGGTGCTAGTACTTCCTTGTGCATTATATACATCCATCCTATAGCTCCACATATCAGACTACAACTTAGCAAGTGTTGTTGTTGTGGCGCCGATACATTATTTTCTAGGGTTTTTGACTTGTTGGTTGCTGCCACCTCTTGTTTGGCTTGGTAAGAACTTGTAAGAGCTTGTTTGAACATGTTGAGAGTGATAGAATTAAAACAACCACATCCTAGTAGTTGATAGGAGCATAAATATTATGTGGATGTTTCTTGTTTTCTTCTAATCATGGTAGGAATTCACATGGAAGTAGGAGATGATCAGGTTACATATTCTCATCACTTTGGTAAAGGTATGGCAAGAGATAAGCATGCTACTCATGAGGTATGTGATGTTTTGCTTGACAGAATAAAATCTGCACTACCTTATTTTGACATAAAGTACGATCCTCATGCATATATTGAATGGGAGCTAAATGTAGATAATGAATTTAAGAAGTATGATCAATCTAAAAAACAAAAGGTTAGAGTTGATTCAGGTGTTCTTGTTAACTATGGTTTAACTGAGTGGAAACACCTTTGTAGATTTGGTAAAGCTCCTCAATCATGGAAAGATGTGAAAAGACATTTTAGAGATGTTTTTGTTCCTGAGTTTTATTCTGAAATTTTGTTTACAAAATTACAATCTATAAAACAAGAAACCAAAACTGTAACACAATACTTGGATAAACTAAAATTATGTTTGCTGCGTTGTGGCTTAGATGAAACCGGTGAACTTTTGGAACATAGGTTTTTGCAAGGTCTTAATGGGGAAATTCAGAACATTCTTGTTGATATATTATAACACTTTTAATGAGTTGTTTGATCTTGCTTGTGATTATGAAAGAAAGCTTAAAAAGGATATAACAAATAAAATTGAAGCACTTGTCTCTCCTATTACTAACAATTTGCAGCAAGTAGACGTCAATACAAATGGAGAGCAAACAATTTGAGACACTCGGTGAAATATTTAAAGAGAAAGTAAATCTTGCTGCACCTACACCATTTGAGAAGAGCATCAAAGGTAAATCAAAAGGTTGTAACATAAATCAAGGTGAGCATGCTTTAGTTGAACTGCATTTGTCCACTAATCTTGCTATCATGGAGCAATCAATTGTGGAACCAGTTACTGATTTTCCTTTGTCATGCTTTGATATGCTTAATGTTCCTTGTGACAAAGAAGAGTTGTGTGATAATGCATCACTTATATCCATAACCCAACTCATAAACAATGCAAAAAAATCTGAATCAATGAGCTACGCTGAATTCAAGCATGTTATTCATATTGTAAATGAAAATGAAGAAGCTCAATTGTTGTCATCTTTACACACAATGGGGTACATTGACTTCGATGATCTTTGTGAGCTTAGCCATTTAGAAAATAATCATTTTTATAGATTTGAATTGCCACATTCTTCTAATGTTAGTTTTCATGCAATTGGCAAATATAATTGTGAAGAGGAGTATATGGTACACCGAGTTTACATTTGTTCAAATATACAAATCCTTTTATTGTGAAAAGATATGATCCATTAGAGGTATGCAATAACCACAGCTATGTCATGTTGGGTTCCCCTAGTTTTATTGCGAAGAAGCAGGATAAATATCAAGAGGAGGAGCACAGTTCGCTATTACCTACAACACATCCTCCAACAGTGGTCAAACCGAGGACGGTTTGCTGTCAAGAATGGGAGAACGATGAGGACATCACCAGCTCAAATATTACCATGTCAACCACTTCTAAGCCAAAGGTGCAACCATTATATATGAGGCTTATCATTGATACATTTGATGAATTGGCATTGCACCATAAAGTGATGAGGACATCAACACCGATCATACATCCACGCCGACACCTGCTGGTCCTATTACCCGTGCTCGTGCTCGAACACTTAATCATCAAGTGAGTTCCTTCTTGAGCTCTTGTCCATCCTGTTTAGATCTTGGAGACACGTGCACTCTTGTTTTGATTAGGAATCAAGGAGAAGACCGAAAGGGAAAAGGACTCGCGTAGGCTGGATTCGGACTGCAGCACACCTCCAACTTGCGACGGTCGCCACGGTTACATACGGAGTCGGATTGGGGTGATTCTGGACTTGTTGGAAAGCTAATAAAGTCTACTTTCATACGGATCTGACCTCATACTCATACCTGCTCGTAAATGGCGTCAACAGCCCAAAAATCACCAAGAGGTCTATTCTGTCCAGGGTGCTGCGCCACCTTAAGTTAGCCCAATGGGCTTGTATCGTTTAGAGTCCAGTAGGGACGCGTCCTAGGGTTGGAGCACGACCCAAACTCTCATGTGGTCGTCCTCCACACGTCATATACCCCTTAGCCACCACCAGGAACACTTGGGTTTTTGTTTAGATCAAGTTTAGCCTTTGCTACTTGCTTGTAGGCGCGCGTGCTGATCCAGCCGCCCGTCTCCTTGTCTTCGGAACCCCACTCAAAATAAGATTCAGTTTGAGGCTTTCAATTCCATCTTGCAAATTCAGTGCTTGTTTCCTTGTTCTTGCTAGTTCTTCGATTGCTTGCAGGACGGGAGCCCTAGTGGCTGGTTGTCGTGCTCCACAAGATCGTGACGGCCTTTGGAGGTGGTGTATCGGTTGCTAAGGCGCGGTCTTGGAAGGCTGTAGTCGGGCCGTGAACGTCATCTCCATCCACCAAATCGAGTGATCTCACGCCTCTCATCGAAAGATCATCCATAAACCCTAGCGGGTTCATATCAGTTGAGTGTGTATATTTTCATTTTCAGAGCTACTTACATAGATCAAGGGAAGGTTAGATTGCATATGGAAAGCATGGAAGATCAATGAAGTTGATTGGGGACCAATTCCAAGTATTCCTAACATCCTCCACCAAGCCACCATGTCACTTTTGGCTCAAGGAAAGAAAGAGTCAAGTCCAACATGTTCTGGAAGTTCAATTCGGACCGCAGAACTGTCCCAACTTGCAACAGTCACCACGACTTCATACGGAATCCATTTGGGACATTCTGGCACTTTATGGAAAGCTTATCAAGTCTATTCTACAATGGATATATCATCATCCACATATCTTCTCGAAGCCGGTCGCAATCATCGCTTTACTCAGAAGACCTTTTCTAGCCACAGGTGCTGCAACACCTATTTTTGGCAAATGGGCCAGCACCAACTTGTGACGGCCACCATGACTTCATATGGGGTCCGATTGGGATGTTCAAGTACTTGGTGGAAAGATAATGAAGTCTACTTTCCAACGGATTCAACCACAACATCATATCCTCTTAGAATCGGCCGCAATTGTTGTTTTACTATAGATACCTTTTCTATCCACATGTGCTGTGACACCTATTTTTGACCAATGGGCTGTGTACCATGTTGGCTCCATTAGGGATGCGTCCTATGGTTGGAGAATGACCCTAGAACCCCTTTGGTCGTCCTCCCATCTACTTATATGCTTCTAGAGCCACTACGATAAGTTGTGTCTTGTTTTATTGAAAGTTTAGCCATTGCAATTTCCTTGTAGACACGTGTCGGCTAGACCATCCATTCTACTCAATTCGGAACCCCACCTTTGTGTTTTCAGATTGGGCATTATCTCCATATTTGCAATTGAGTTGCTTGTTCTACTTGTTCTTGCTTGTTCTTCGATTGCTTGCAGGAATTACCCTAGTGGTTTGGTTGGTTGTGCTCCACAAGATCGTGAACAACCGCTGGAGTTGGTGTATCGGTTGCTAAGGCGCGGCATCCTTAGATGGTTGTAGTCAGACTGTGAGCATCTCTCCAGTCCTAATCGAAGTTATCCCTCTCCATCGAAAGATCGGGACACCCTTACCCTCATCACAAGACCAGAGCAGTGTTTGTCGGTGGGATTAAAGACTCCTGACATATCCACCATACATGAACAAGATGAAGACTCCATCATTCATGAGAACAAGTCACCATAGAACATCTGCATGAAAGGAATCCACGGAGCTAAATCAAGGTGAGTTAAACCAAAGGTATATGCACCTAATCTATTCATTTTCACTAAGCATCATCATTTCTTATCAAATTATGCTTAGTACCTTGCTTAAAATGTCAAAATTCATTAGAGGAGGGGATTAGGTGGCTCACCTAACCACCTAGGGCATCGCCCGACCCCACCTCTACTCCCTCTCTGCTCCTCACTTTCAATCACTCCTACAATGCATGTGAAGAGCAAGGCAAAAGCTAAAAATATGATTGCTATCTTGTTCTTTACTCTCCACTCACCTTGTCCTTGCCTCCAACATGTCCAATTCATTCAATCACCTCCTAGCTTTTTCCTTTCATAATTTCACCTAGAAACATGCGTGTGAGAGCATCCAAGAGGGAATCAAGCCAAGAGATGGTAGGTGCGCCACCCTAGACCGCCGGCTGATACCCTAGTGGGGTGTTTTTGGCACCTTGCTCTCTCATCCATCCATTTATTCCCTTTAGAAGCTCACCCACTCACTACACTAGCATTTTCACAAGCTTTGAGTTGAAGTCTCACTCTCCCTCTCCTTCATACTTCAATCCGAGAGCTCATTTGCTTAAGTCACTAAGCAAATAATTTATTTGAGAGTGAAGAAGCATCGTGGTGGTGATTCACACATCCTATAAGGGAGTAATTTATTTGACTAATCCTTAACCCCTCTCTTATCTTTAGCTTGTCATTAGCTTGCAGGAATCATGAAGAAAATCAAAAATGCTTTTGGCTTAGGGAGTAGCAAGCGTGTCAACAAACATATCCGATTCTCATCAGGTAGCCACTCCACATCAGGAAGCCAAAGCAACCGGGATAGCAATGCCATGTCCGTTGATCAAGTAAGTCAAGGGAGTGGAGGTCAACAAGTTGATCAAGAAGCACAAGCGGCGATTTGCGTTCTACCAAGTGATGGACAAATCATCTTGTTGGATGAACGAGAGCAGCAAGCTTTTCAAATCCTAAAAAGACCGTACATTTCAGCACACCTGCGCCTATGACCACAACTTCCTAAATTGCATAGGTATGATCCCTGAATTTCAAAGTATTTTTCATGCAATAGGTTGGGAAAATTTTTGGCGTATAAATGAAGAAGGGTGTAGACAACTTATCATAGAATTTTTATGCACGCTCAATAGAACTCCTACTCATGTTACTTTTAGACTTTTTGGTGAGCAGCATACATACACATGGAAATAATTTAGTGTCTTGCTAGGCTTTGATAAAAATTGCAATCATAATTTGGATAGAGCCATAGAAGGATTTGACAAAGTTGATTTTTTGGAAGGAAATTAGTGACAAAGATGATACTAGTCTTCCAATGAACAGCCAAAGAAGACTCGCTCCAAGAGGAGACACCGATCATCTCAACGCCAGAGGAATCAATCCTCAAAGAATGAGGAGGAAGAAGTTATGAAGAATGAACAGACTACATCAAAATTGAGTCCACAACCCAAGTAGGTGTGGAAGTAAAAGGTGACATCATCATCAGAGTCACTGTCACAAGAGGTGCAACCATCAAGGTCTCCATCTCCGAGACTGACAGATGCACCCAAAGAATAAACAAAATAGAAGAAGTCATGTTCGAAGGACTCAAAAACATCTAACCCTCGCCTAGAGGTAAAATCGGTAGTTACCATATTTACCTTTTCGCATTACATGAATTATTTTTACTTTAGCATGTTTCCTCTTTCTGCACTTGGCATTGCATTTAGAAAAAGAAAATAAAAATTTCATTATTGCATCATAAATCATAAGCCCCATGTGAATACTTTTTACGATGTGTAAAACCCCGCAAGAATATTCACTGTGGTGGCATAAAAAAATAAAAATACCATACATACATTTAGTTATATTCCATTATATTAAGAAAAACCAAAAAATACTAGAAAGACATCCTGCTACAATTCTACCAGTTCTAATATTTCTAAAACCCTAAGAACGACTAATCCCTGGACAGCTGACCGCTAACCATTTTACTCTAATCCATTCCATGAGTTTTGTTGTTCTTGTTGACATTTTGTAGGATGGTGCATAAGATCAAGAGCAAGCTCACCCGGTCATCTTCATCTCGGTTCACTAGGAGTACACCCTCTAGAGAAACACAACTCCTTGATGGATGAGAAGGACATCCGCTGGCAAACTCGCTCTGACAAGTACAAGTTTGAGCAACCATGCCAACAACTAGCTTGCGGGAAGGGCATCCCCCATGTATCTAGATAAGTATTTCTTTCTCTTTTGTTTTCTTATTTCTAAGTTTGCTAGTTAAAAAAAATGAAAACAAAATAAAAAGTATGTGTTTAGTTTTCTATTTTTAAGAGCCGAATAAATAAAAGGACTTTGAAGATAATCTCTTGAATGAAAATGATGAATAGTTGCTCTGTTGTAATTCCTTTCAAGTACCTAGTTTTCAGCCTTGAATTCTCCTGAGTTTTGGATAAGACTGTTTTGATATGAGAATTTACTCTGAATTTGAAACTCGTGGATAGTATATGCTTGATCTAAGTTTAGATAATTGACGGATATGATATGAGAAGGTCTAAGCCGTTGTTTATCTTATTGAAGTGATACTAAAATGCTACATGATGAGTTCTTGTATGACAAAGCTTGAATTCCTACCAAAGCCAAATATGATATCTAGACTAGGAAAACTTCCACTCATATATACTGCTTGTTTTGCATTGAGTTTAGTCAAGCTTTGTTGACCCTTATGAGAGGTTTGTCATGCTCTTAAAATCAAGATCACGTACACACCACCCACATATGCACTACTCCTACACTAGGAGTAGGTGCAAAAACATGCCATTCCATTTAGATCCACCAAAAATGTTTTACTCCTACACTGTGAGTGAACACCAAAAACATGCTTGATGGAATTTCCCACCAAATAAATGCTCTAAGTTCTTGTTGCTGTCTCTCAAAAGTTTTGTTACAGAAAAGAAGCTTGGGCTATGCAAAAGTTATTTATAAAAAAGTGTTGAGAAAAAATGGACAAGTGTCTGAGATATCTAAAACAATGGGTACTCAGATGCCCGCCTGAAAAAAAAAGAGACAAGAAAAAATAAGAATAGATGAATAAGATAGCCCATGTTTTCTTGCAAAAGTATTTTCCAAGTTCTAAAAGAGAGATAAGTTTTCAAGGAGCATAGTAGAATTAGGTTAGCCACCATACATATCCACACATATGCACATCTTGATTTGATTGTATGACTCAAATTTCTTTGGATCCGAGGTTTGACTTTATAATATATGTATTGCAAGTATGCTCTTTCATGCTTTCTCCACTCCTATGAGCTCCACATAAGCCTTAGTTGTTGGAAGAAAGAAAGGCATAACATCACTATTGCCTTGGTGAGGATCCACAAATACCACATATATTGAGAGATTTGAGAGTGTCATACAATGGAAGCTCTGAGTTTTATTTTGAAAACCTATAAAAACTTTAGAATAATGGTTGAGCAAAGAACTTGAGACATAGTGCTTGACTTGATCGTTGTCTTTCAATTGCTCAAGACCCAAGTGAAGGCTAAGAAGCCCCATGGTTCAAGGTAATATGGGTGAGTTTGAAAGTCAAAATAGTTTGTTCTAAATCTAGAGGAAAATTTTTGTTTGAACGCATGTGTACTTTTGAGGAGTTACTACAATGTTTTCAAAAATATTAAAACTCCTGATTCATTGCTAGGTTTAGCTTTGCTCAGGGACGAGCAAAGGTTAAGCTTGGAGGAGTTTGTTGATGGTAGTTAACAACCATCATAAACCATCAATATAACTTGTATAAATGCATGAATATGATCACCAACATAGGTTTAGGGGTTTAAACTAACAAATTTCATGAATTTTGGTGAATCTATGTTTTCAGCAGGGTTTATTCAGAAAACCGTCAAGATGGACCCAACCGTCAGAATTAAGCGTAATTATCCACGATGAAAACAACTCCAGAAGACTCTAGAAGACACCAGAAGGCAAACCACCGAAGCAAAGGGCAAGACACCGGTCGGCTCGACCTACAGGCCGGTCGGCCCATGGGCCCACCTGTCAGCCTCTGTTTCACTATGTTGGTTCTCTACCGCCTTAGGGATTGCATCTATGTTGTTGCTTTAAGTCAGTTTGATCTGAGGGCTCAGGATTGATGGCTCCACCTATATATATCAGCCCCTGCCACCCCTAGGCATCACCACCATTGATCAAGTCATTCAATTAAGAGACCAAATCCTAATCAAAAGAGAAGAACCTCAGAGCTCCACCATATTTAAGGCATAGCTAGTTAGGTTAGATCTAGAGGGAGGCAAGCTTCGCTTGGATTCCTGATCTCATCAAGGGCGTGGCTTGGTATAGCCTCTTGTATCCTCCTTTGTATCTTTCATTATTCATATATTTGCTACAATTGATTTGACATTGTTCTTAATATTATTCATGTTCCTAGTTATCATGTCGTATACTTTGATTATATGCTTAGTATAGCTAGATTGTCTTTTTTATTTAAGCATAAGTTCATATACTGCTCGCTCTAAAGTACACGGGGTGAGTGGTCGACATTGTGTAAGCGTGGTGCTTATACATTATTTACCTGTGGATGCACCATATATTCCAGGCCATGTGGTAGATCGCGGATGTGACACTCCCATTGAGTCCTTTGTAATTGTTGGCATTTCTTATCGACACCACTAAGATTTGTGTTTCCTAGCGATGTCGCCAAGAAATACCATTGACGATAGTTCTTAATGATTATAGAAGTAATATCTGCAAGTGCACAGATATATCATTGTAGCATTTCACCCGGAAGTATTCAGGGTATTGTTATTTATATTTTCCCAAAGAAGGGCATGGTATAAGAGTCTAGCATGGATATGAACAAGATTACATACTTGCATAGTAAACCAATGTTCATGATAGGGGTAAAATGGTATATTCAGGATAGTGGACACATACTTGGGCCAACCTCAAGGATAAAGGAAAACAAAGAATAATATAATGATCCTAAGCAGAGCAGGCATGTTCTAATATAGACGTGCAAAGAACAGTCGATGATCATACAAAATACATGATTAGAGTTAGAACTAAGTGTAAGATAGGTGAGGAGACCACTAAGTACTAGTCTGCTAGCAACCTCATGTGATGATTTAGACTCCTACACCCTACCTAAACATGGGGGTTACAAGGGATGGACATGGCTATCACCACCTGTCGTCTACCCCTCAACCGTGGAGTAGGAAATGTATTCATCTATCTGTTGACGGTCACTAACATCAATTACAAACCGTCACCATAACTAGCATTTATACTTAATTCCATCACCAAATAGAGATATAGGGGTTTAAACTAATAAATTCCATGAGTTTTAGTGAATCTATGTTTTTAGCAGGGTTTTATCAAAAAACCACCAAGAAGGACCTAATCGTTAAAGAAAATCATAGAATTCTGCACGGTATCAACGTGGGAAGACTTTAGAAGGGTCCAGAAGGCGAATCACCAAAGTGGGGCTCAACCCACTATCATGTGGGGTTGGCTAACCTGTATGTGGAGCCGCCTAGCCCCTATGGGCCCCACCTATTGGCCTCCTTTGAATGTTGGTTCCCCACCGCCTTAAGGATTGCATCTAAGTCTTTGCTTAAGTTGGTTTGATCTAAGGGCTCACGTTGGACCCTCAGGGCTATATATACCAGCCCCTGCCCCCCTCCTTCAGCAGATCCTGAAACCCTAATTCATATCTCTCCTTCAGGTCAGCACACACCAAAAGGATTAGGTCTAGAGCTCTCCAGTGTACTAGATTAGTAGCTCGGGAGTGAGGGTCGAGTTGAGCTCATGCTCAAGTTTTGGATCTTGTCTTGGAGGCTCAGCGAAGCCTTGTATCTTCACTTCTACATCTTGTAAGACTTATTATTAATTCATCATATTCTTATCTACATGGCTATGCTTACTTTGAATACATATCTTGCTTAGCTAAGATTATCATTGCTTTTGTGTGTGGGTTCATAGAGCGCATAGCTTACTATAGTTTATCGATTGGGCTAAGTAGTCGAGTCTCATCTAAGCATGGTGTTTATACGATGCTCTTCCTATGAGTACACCCTGTTCTCTGGTTGGGTGGTAGCAGCAGGAGGTGACAGGCCCGTCTATCCTTGGTAGTCCACTCTGAATTGAGCAGGTTCTTAAATTGTAGGACCGTAGTCGCGTCAGTAGAGTTATCTATTGTAGGTGCTCTACCATCTAAGTGGCATCCCAAAGTCCACAAGAGTAGAGTTAGTTTTAGCTATAGTTGGGTATATATATACTTTGATCCTGTAATAAGAATATCATAGGAATCTACCTCACCCGTTGTTCTCTCGAGTTGACTAGTTTACATTATCTTAGTGACCGATCCCCTGAGTGTCATTATACTTAATTCTTATCATTACCTTTACCCCTTGCTTTAGCTATACTGGTATGTTGATTAGTATACATTCCTTTGTTATCTAATAAATCTTTACTCCATTGTTTCCCTGTGGTAAAATAAAAATAATGATACCTGGAATACTCACGGTAAAATGCTACAATGGTATTTTGTGCGCTTGCGGAATCCTTCATATTCTATTTGCGTTAATAAATACCAACACTGTCCCTATGTACCCGGGCACCACGCTCGATTGGACAGAAACTACCCACATCCCCTCGGGACTCTGACCCTACAGATCGACAATCATAGGACATGGGCACACCCGAAGGCACGATGAACCACCACCTCAACTTAGCTCTAATTCTAAGCATACAGGTCATATGAATGGCTAAGCACAAAGTTGCACATGTTAAGATCATAACACTCAAACTATATTCTAGTTCATATGTCATGATTATAACATGTAGACTATACTCTAATTCAATAGCACAACTATATTGATAATATGAGAGCAAGATCATAAGTGAACTCTTTGTATTCTTCATACCAATAATCCTCCAAGGTACAATCTCTCCAATGAAGCTTCTTGCCTAACTCCAAATGCAACTAAAAGTAAAAATACAAGAGGTGGTAGTGAGGTGTGTAGCTCCAAATGGTGTGTGTTGAATGGTGAGCATTACCCCTCTTCTTATAGTGGCTAATGGTCGGTTTAGAGTAGATAAATTAGGAAACCACCCTGAGCCGCCTTTGCATTACGCCGTGCAACTGTCAATGGAAGCTAGGCCCAGGAGATAGCCTCTAGGGTGCGGGCGTGTGGCTGCACCCCTGGTACGCCTGCACCCTAGTGGGCCTGCCTTGCGACCGCCTTCGTGTGGTCGGTTCTTGGGTGGGCTTGGGCCCCTCCCATGTTAGTGCTCGGCCCAGGTTCTTCGTTGGAGTGGGCCTTTGCTTGGTTCTTTGATGTATGATCTGTGTTACGCTTTCTAGATTACGCATTTTGCTTTGTTTTCCACTTGTATTCAAATGTGTGTTCTGCAAAACATGTTTCTTCCAATACAAGTGGAACTACGTCAAAAGTAAATACATATGTTTCAAAAGTTTGTTTCTTTCTCTCGTTTTGGATAGTAATTGGCGATCAAATATTATCGTTAAGAACCACCAACAGTAGTCCACTCCCCGAATATAGGTCAAGTAGGATCTAGTTATGAATTAAGTCATGCTCTGTTCATGATCTTCCTTTATAATATCCCTTATGTGTAGATATGGAGTTGATCTTAGCCATGATTAATAAGTATAATTGCACTAATCATAGTATGCTTTCACTTGTAATTAAGAATGACTTAGGAATTATTTCTCTATTATCAACTTAACCATGCTAGTGCCATCTAAAGTTGTACTCTGAGTGTTCATTATCATTTAACATTCACATTTCATTTATCTCTTGATTTACCCCTGTTGTGAGTAGAAGCTTGGTTATGGTTTATCTCTCCATCATATGTACAAGTTATCAATATATTCCATCCATCAGTCCTTCCCTGTGGTAAAAATATAAATAACGATACCTGGAATACTCCTGGGTGAAATGCTACAATGGTAAATTATCTGTGCGCTTGTAGATCCCTTCATATACATATTTGCATTCCTTCTAGTCACAATAAAATACTTAAAGTACTTCTTAGTGTCATTCTAGAAGTGGCACTAGGAAGTACCAACAAGCATTTCTGGCATCCCAGCTAGGGATGACAACTTACCAAAAGTGATGTTAAGAAATGTCAAGAACATTAGGTGGCTACACAAACAAGTGACATGTTAATAAATACCAACAGTGATGATCCCATGGGGACGAGGCATCTTGAGCTTGAGGTAGGTGTAGTTGCTAACGGCCATGAACTTGGCATAGCATGGCCGACCCAAGATGGCATGATAGGTGCCTGAGAAATCTGCTATCTCAAAGGTGAGCGTCTCTGTGCAGAAGTTTGCTCGACCTCCGAACGTCATGGGTAGGTTGACCTGCCCAAGAGGGATGGCCTAGAGTCTAGGTATGACTCCATGGAACGGAGCACCGGACGGCCATATGGCTGCTCACGACAGGCCCATGGCATCGTAGGTCTTGGCGTAAAGGAGGTTGAGGCCACTCCCACCATCCATGAGGATGTGGGATAGGCGCGTCTTGCCGATGATCGGGTCGACAACAAGGGGGAAGCGGCCCGACTATGGAATTAGATCGGGGTGATCCTTTTTGTCGAAAGTGATCACAGTTTCCGACCATTTCAGGAAGGTCAGGATGGCCATGCCTAATGTGGCCACGTTATCCTCTCTAGACATGAGCTTTTGCTGGTGTCTGGACTTGTACGCCGCCGGTCTGCCAAAAATCATGATGCACCCATTCAGGTCAAGATACGCATCCCTTTTTCCTCATTGCCGGTGGATCCGGATGGCGCGTCCGTGCTAGTGGTCTTATAGCCGCCCTTGAAGTAGCATTTGATGAGATCTCATTCTTTGAGGGTGTGCTTGACTAGATAGTCATGGTTGCAGCATGACATCTTGATTATTTTGTCAAAGCTGACATGGTCGAGCTTGCTGGCCTTCTACTTGTGGACTCTGTCGGCCATCATGACAAACTCGCTATCACAGCGCCTCTAGTTGTCCTTATTGCCTTTTCCACACCAGGGTGTGGTCCCTAGCCTCATTTGTGGGCTCGGCTAGAGCCTTGCCCTTGTTCTTATAGAAGATTGCTTGGATGGCCTCCTCATCGGAGGCATGGCTTATAGCGAGATCGAGCAGCTCTCGCATTGTTCATGGTTTGCTACATTCGAGCTCATGGACGAGGGCTTTGTTGGTCGTGCCAGAGATGAATGCTTCGATCATGTCCACGTCTATGATGTCGGGAAGCTCATTGCACTGCTTGGAAAAGTAGAGGATGTACTCATTTAGAGTTTCTCCTGCTTTCTATTTGTAGGCTTTGAGATTCTAGGAGAATCTAGGATGCACGTATGTGGCTTGGAAGTTCCCTATGATGATGCGCTTGAAGTCAGCCCACAAGTGTATGCTATCTGTGGGGAGATGCTCAAGCCATGCTCGGGCGCTTTCCATAGGGTAGTGCGGCAATTATTGGATGATAAAGAGGTCATTGTCTGCCCTACCTGCTCAACAAGTGAGGCAGAGGTCTTCTAGACACACGGCAGGGTTGGAGTCCCTAGAGTATTTGGTGATGCTTAGTGGCGTACGGAACCGTGTCAGAAATGGCGTCTATTGGATCCGCTTCACGAATGCTTGTAGGCCACAAATGTCCGAGCTTAGGTTGCGCTGAGCATCTCAGATCCAGGGGTGTCGACCATGGTTGTTTGGGTCACTGTCACTATAACATAGTTGATCCTGATGTGCCAAGTCTAGCCTAGGCGTCTGATGCCTTGGGCCAAGCATGCGTTGTGGTTTAGGACGTAGCGGCTGCGTGCTAGGGAAGGTTATTGCCTGTGTGCCACTCCATCATCTTAAGGCCAGAGCATGGCTAGTGTGCGGTGTCCCTTGGGGTACCATGCGTAGAAGAGACGTGCATGACACTGGCCTCAGGGTGTCGTCTCTCTACAGAGCTTTGATCCTGCTGTACTACCGTAGCTTCTAACAGATCTCATAGCTCCTTATGAGCACACTTTCCCTCATCGGACGAGGGCTTAGGAGCCGTTTACATCATTATGGTAGCCACAGCGATGTTTTGGCTGGCTCGGGGGAAGATGGGCGTCTCCCTCTTGCCCTGTTGGATTTGATCGTATACACAGAGCGCCCGTGCCCGTACACCCTCAGCATTGAGGTGCTATGGGCTAGGGCATCCGCCATCATTGTGATCATTGGCCTGCTTGGCTTTGTGAGACTTAGCTCATTCCAGATGCCCTTGATCGTACTCTACCAGCTCCTTGGGGGTGCACAAAATTGGGTACGTGTCATCCTCTTCGCCTCCTGCTGTAGCTACCCCATCTTCTGAGAGGTGCAACATGTTGTACTCCCACACTAGGTGATAGTTCCCTTTGGATCCGGACTCAAAGTTTGTATCATCCAAGGTCGACGGCAGGAGGTCATAGATAGACACTGGGTCCTGTTCCATCATCCCAATGTATCCTAAGTGGTTGGGCATCATCGAATGGCAATTGCACCTGGCTAGCTCTTGTTCAAAGAGTGTGGCGGCATCCCTCATTCCTAAGGGTAGTGCAATGCAGGGGTCCCAGAATTCAACCTCTGGTAGCATGGGCCCACCCCCTAAGAGCTAGGCAAAGGTGTTGGTCAGCACATAGAAGACCCACTAGCTTTGTTCTGGCTTGGGGTTCGTCCTAAGGTAGGCATCGATCCTGCATGCTAGCGCATCGGAATCGACGATCGCCAGACTAATGTGGGCTGGTCTGAGGTTGAGCATTGGGGTGTGCGGTGGCACCATATCCCCTTCCCTGAGGTGTAGCTAACCTAGGCGGTTGGCTATGAAGTCTAGATCCCCGAAGCGGAGAGCTTGGCTAGGAAAAGACCGGGTGCGGCTTTTGGCCCGTTAGCATCGGTGAACGTGTGGCTTCTAAAGAGGATACGGCCACCAGCAGTCGCTCCAAGAGCGAGATTGATGTAGGTACAGGGAGCCATTGCTTCCTTCTCAACAAAGAGAGTGTGCGACTATCCCCTACCTGCCACGCAACTGTTTGTGTTTTGTCACCTGATCAGTGAATTTATACATATGTCACGCTGCTATAAGAAGACAATGGTAGCATCCAAAGACATAAGGAATTATACTGGTTTAGGCCAAAGCCCTACGTCCAGTCTTAGAGATAGTTTGAATGCGTGTTCCTCGGTTGAATGCTCTAAAGTTCTTACAATGGGGTATGCAAGAAGAGTGAGAGAGGTAGGAGAGTGGAGTGGGACTACCTGAATGAATTCTCGAGAGTCTGTCCCCTTGGAAGGGTGGCCTAGCTGCCCTTATATAGAGTCTAGAGCCATGCCACATACAAAGAGATAGGTTCTCCCGACTGAGTGGTTGTGAGCCTGAGGGAGCGGAAACTAGCTATCTTGGCATGCAAGGAAGGCCGTCTTGTCTTGGTGTCAGTGTACATCCGAGCGTGGTAGTCGTCAAGGTCTTATGCCCACATCGCCGCATGGGGTGGTGTGGTGCTACAGTACCAGGTGTGACAGCACTGCTTCACGGTGGTGGTTCACCAGCCATCCAATGTGACATGGTCTCGCCATGGCCTTCATCATCGTCTCTTGATCTCCCGGGGGCATTATATAGGACTAGGTAGCTGCCCCCAGGTCATCGGTTGTCTTGCTGGTCATGGAGCCGGTGGCCACGATCCCAAGCTCTAGGGTCGCTGCCTTCATTGGCTTGGTCAGCTTTGAAAGTCAAGGCCATAACTGTGAGCCACATCTCATAGTTGGTGGGGCCGTATGCCTGTCCCGTTGGGCCATATTTGGATGGTGGTCCACCGTACCTGTCGTCACCACTTAGCAGTCCTGTATTGTCTGCTCCAAGATGGTTGTCCCCTCGGTCTTGGAGGACGGTGTAGGCATGTCTGTTCCTATCAGAGCGGGTGTACTTGGCAGAGCTCGACCCCTCCCTGTTCCTCCCATGGGTCAGCATGGAGGAGAGGTTGTGTGGCGCCACGCAGCGTGAAGTTAAGGGAGGAGGAGGAGGTCATGGCCGACTTCCTGTCTTAGTGTATGGACCAAGTTCGTGCACCTTTGATGGGCCATGGTTGTTGGGCTTGCACTGGTTTGGCTATCGCGGGCTACCTGAGCGGCTAACTAATCAGTGTCTTAAGATACCTGGGGTATCATAACCCCAACACTCACCAACATTTGATGATTGGTAGTCCACCTTTAAATTAATTGGAGCAATTTGTGCAGCATAAGTATTTCCATAGCTAGAACCAGCCAGGCCCAGACCAATTTAGGCAATTTTTCTGCTTGACGAAGTATAGACAAAAGACTTGTAACAAGTCAAGTACACTTTGATGTGATGTAATATAAAGTAAAATCTTTATTGATAACTTTTATTACATTCTACAGGTGTACAATAACAAAGACTTATCGAATACTACCGATTGTACAATAACAAAGATCTATCGAGTATAGCTATAGCTCATACTCGACTATGACCTAGCACTGCAAAGAAGGTGAATGCACTTATGCAAGACAAACTAGAGGAGAATTTGCGTATACAAGCGAATGTCCACTAACACCCCAAAGAGGATTAGGTCGCGGACTAGGAGAGCCAGGAAAAGGTACCATCTCACAAATCTTCCACTAGGATCTCCCATATGCGAAAGTTGCAATGGAGGCATAGGGGAGGCGTGCACTCATCAACTACTATAGAGCAGGAAGGAGGATCAACTAGTGCCCGAGTTGACAAACTGGCATCAGTAGCCATGGTGCCCACACTCCAATGTGATGACAACAAGATCTCCACCGGCATGGAAGCGTGCTCACTCGCTAAGGGCCATCATAGATACTTTGATGGTAATAATATAACCACTAGCATCCCAATGGCCCCAACGAAGCCACCACCATGGCTGCAACACGGGAGCCCAGATTACAAAATGTGCAATTTTAGTACCTCTGGGCAACCAATGGCGGTGCCCCCCTCTTATCTTTGCAAAGCATCCACTAGCATCTAGGACGAGCAGCCACCGCTGTGCCTAGGCACGGGTGGAAGCCAATCTTGAAGGCCTTCTCCTAGCACCGTTGTTGCCTCTAGAGGCGCTGGAGGATGAAGGGTGCCATGAAGAATAAGCGATTGGCTATGATATTTCTTTGGATATGAGACTTCAAGGAGGAAGAGGGAGTGGGGTGAGCTGAAGAGGCCCCTCCATGCTCGACTTAATTTAAGTACTCCAAGTGCTAAAGTTGACAGTGGTGTTTCGCAAATGGCACGAAACTATATTATGCTCAATGATGATTTGTATTGACTTTCTGTTGAATGCTTTCCATTGAGATGCTTGAATTTGGGATGTTGATGTCTACTTGAAGCTTGCCACTTTAATACATCATGTGGTCAAGAGAAGGTTCTTTGGGAGGTCATTCAATTAATCTATTTAAACAAGATGCTAATTCGGTCCTATTGGGGAACCGAGTTCAGTGATTACATTTTGTTTTGGAGGAACACAATGACTGAATGTTGGATATACCAAGCCCAATTGCAGGATCAAAATCAAAAATAGTTATGGACAATGGCAATTTGGTTGCTTTATTCATGTATACAATAATTTGATGGAGGAGGCTGAGGACATTATTCTGAATAAGTTCAAGGCAGCAAACAGAAGGCATGGCTGATATTCCGAAAAAGACCACACCAATGAGTCAATTTTGGCTTTAAGATGTTTTTTTAGAACGCAAGTTTTACTAAAAAGGAGGGCATATGTTGACACCCAAAATTGTCCAAAGTGCATTACAGACTGCCATCATATTTCTACCATCGAGACGATCAAAAAGCATACTTGGATCATCACATTTGGAGCTAGGATGAATAAAACATCTTTTTGAGGGCCTAACCGAGCCAAAACCGGCCAGGATCGATCTGGTGATTTTTCAACTTTCTCAAATACAAGGATGCACTACAACATTACACTCCTCTCATCGAGCTGATCGAAAACATATATGGATCGTCTTATTTGGAGTTCAGATGAATTAATTATGATTTCCTGAAGGTTTTCTGCCCAAGACCTGTTGAAACTGGCTAGGCCAATTTGGGCAGGCCCAAATCGGATGTAAAATGTGTTTTGCAAGGATTTTCGACCACTTATGAGATAATACCACCCCCTCTTATAAATATAAGTGGCACGGCCAATTAAGGTGCCCAATACTTATACTCGTACCAAATACAATTTACTTTTATCTCTCTTTGCCCTAATCTCTTTCAACCTCGATGTTACTGTTTATCGCTTCATCCAATGACCAAGAATAACGTCCTAGGATTGCTGGCCAACCTAGGGCAACCTGGTGTAACACCTCTGGTGTTACGAGCTTGTTTAGCACCATGATTTAGGCCTAAGAAAATCACCGAAAACGGGTTTCTCGGATTTTAAAATTTAAAACACTTGAACTTATGTTTAAAAGTATCATTTTTGGTGAATTATATTGAACAACTAGTTAAGTAGTTCCTAGATGTTTTGTTTCTATGAGTTAGTATGACATATGGACTAGGTCATGACATGTTGTCTAGTTGAAATTGATAAAGTTCTGACCTTTTAAAATTCACTCAAAAGTGTTAATGGTTGTTTAGTTCAAGCGGGACTCTTGTCCTTTCTAAGTCTATAACGATAATCGACAATGCCATTTCGACATTTAAATTCCAACAAAAATGATTAAGCAATTTATATATGTTGGAGCACTATTGGTTGCCCCAAGGTGAGCACTCGAGAATGGTGTAGGTTATAGTCATGTTGAGTGTCACGTGGATCTCGGAAAAATTTGCCCAAGTTCATTAGAACGCGCTGCGAGCTCTGTGTCAACGCTCTGTCGCGAACTTGAACTTCGAGGACGAACTCATCTTGGCACGCTTGTATCTTCCTCTTGGGTGGCCCTTTTGTTGTGCGGATTGCTCCGTTAGATAGCTGATACGATCAACTTTAGAGTCATGGAATTAGTTGAACCTCAATCGTGATCGTTAACGGTTTTTGCGTCGCTTTAAAATGCGTTCCCGTCACCTGTTGCCACCCCTCGGTCTGGGTTCGCGGTCACCGTGCGCATGGGCATTGTTGGTGCTGGACTCAAGCCGTGCCCGGGCTGCTGCCGTTGGCCATTTCACGTGCCTGGCGGTGTCACGTAGCGTCTACGACCTAGCGTTGGCTGGTCCTAGCTATTCGTAGCCTGGCTTTCATTGCTACACGCACATCATGCTTGGGCGACTGGTCGCGGTGCCGTGCGCAGAGCAATCCGTGGCTGCGGTGGTTGTGGCTCGGCCAAGGTGGCGCCCACCTCACCCTTTGATCCAACTAATTCGTCGTACCGAGCATGATCCACGGCTAGCCGCGTCTAGGTCGCCGACCCTGGTAGCCGTGGTGATGAGACGTCTTCCTGCCCTGCCCCGCTAGTTAGTGTATTTTGTTCATATAGTTTTGTATTATTTGTAGGGTTGCCATAATTATTTTGAAATGCGCAGTTTTAATAAGACATGAACTTGTAGGAATTTTTGTGATAAAATGATGATAGTGCTAGCTTTGGAAATTTTGCAGTAGTTTCATAGTTTTGTTATGTGCTCTCTGTTATTTTTGTAGCTCTAGAATAATTAGTTTGCTAAGGTAACTAATGAGCCCTAGTTTATATATATAGTAAATAAAAGCAAACAGACAAACACCTAGGGATTTTATAACTAAAACATTGGGGGGAATTAGCGCCTAGTTCGACAACGTGGATACATGACTTAGTATGTTAGTCCTGGGAGCTAGCCCGTTAGCTTGCGAGACGTAATCGTATTTTAGAGTTGCGGTTGCTGTTGATTATTTACGTCCTTGCGTTGCATCCACGTGTTTCATGATAGGAGCGATGTTGGATGTCGGAGTTGTCTCGAGTAGCAGAAGCAGATGGTGACTTGATGATCATGCCACCATGATGAAAAGCTAACTTGGTTATATTTTACCCAGGCAAGCCCCGGTGCATAACCCCTATTATTCTGCACTTTATTTTATGCTTGTGCATTAAGTTTAAGGAGTTGAATGAAACCCACTTGCATATATATGTCCTTGTCCTATGAGTCTTACTAGTATGACAGGATCACGTAGATTGCTATGCTATAGGACTTCGGTAGAAGTCGAGTGGTTGCTTGTCACTCGCGAGAGATAGGAAATATATTATTGTTACTATTATCATGTTACTATCACATAAAATATATCTGGATAATAAATAGAGACCTGGCGAGACTATGCTTAGGATTTGGATTACATTTGGTTAGGCAACCGAGCGAGGCTCTGGTAGCATTTGTCCCGCCTGTGTCGGTTAAGGGCCGTTCGTTGCTGTGGATGGTAGTTAGGTCACAGAATCATGAGCACATACTTGCTTATGAGAGCGGGAAGACTTGTTACTTTCTTGTCATGGGTTCCGGCTCTTTTCGGATCGATTGATTGGAGGCGGGGATGGTGGAGGTCTAAGCACCGCACTGAGTCTGGGACTCAGCAGCGGGGGCTTGGAGTCCAAGTTTGGACGGGGACCTGGACCCCATGACAGGAGAGTGGTAGGTTGGTCTTGCTTATGCCTAGGGTACAAGTGGGGCGAGTGTATTGGGGTACCCAGCTGGGATACATTGGTTCGTGAATCACCGCGTGATACGGTATGGCATGACTATGATCTAGAACCATAGTAAGAACTAAAACAAGGAAGATGATAAAATGGTTCTGATCGCTTACCACTTGCTTGAAAGGAGCTTAGGTGCTTACATAGAATGGTTAGTGAATGAACCAATATTGACTGCTAAAAAAAGTTTGAATATAAGGATGCACGTTTAGTAATTCTCCTACAGATGTAATAAACCCATAAGCCGGATAGCCTTAGATATCCTTGGAGTCTTTTCTTTCCTCCTGACGGGTAAGTCTTGTGGAGTATAATTGAGTACTCAGGGTCTGTTCTACCCTGTTGCAAGTGACAGGTGGATGCTAGAGCTGACAATTGTGTGTGTAAACCTCATAGTGGGTTCAACGAGGATTTCCTTAACGTTGCGGATATAGAGTTTATTTGAAACTTCAACCCAAAATGTTTTACAATGAAAAAAATTATAACATGTTATTATGTATACAACTGATCATCATGTTAATGTTTAACTTGTCATTAAATAATTTTATTTCCGCTGAAACTCTGATAACATGGGTTATATTCTGTTGTTATAAACAATAAATATTATACTCTGATGTTGCATGAAGAGTGATGTAAGAAATGGCTAAAATATTGTAAGCTTTATTCTCCCATTTATAATTCTGTTGAAAAATGTGGATTTTCGAGTTCTCTCATGGGGTGTGCTTGACAGAACTGCCTGACGTAGCTCACCTTTGGGGTGCTTAGTGTCTAGTGGAAGACAAGCGCCTCCGTAAGTGTGTTATTTCGGGCGGTTCTGCCACACCTGGCGGCATCCTTGCCCGACGAGGTTCCTCCTAGACGAGAGCTTCGATTGTTGCTTGCTAGTTTGCTCGGAAGCTAGCCGTTCTTCGTTACACAGGCACGATTAGTTATCTTTTTGTTGTTTGCTTGTAAACCTCGCAGCTCTTCACCAGTGTCGATACTTGTTGCCCTAGCGCTTTCTTGGGCGGAACAGGTGAGAAGCCGCCAGGCCGACTCCCCGAACCAACTAGGCCGTTTTCTGCAGAGTCACGTTGTCTCGGCCCATTTTGCGACCCGCACGATCTAGCACTTGTGGTGTGTGACCGATCTTCGCGTCAACAAATACTTCAACCAAAATTAAGAATGTTTAGCTTCATTCAACAATACATATTTTTTTTAGATGAGCCACGTGTAGGCAGTGACAGCATCTAAATGTGCAAGTTAGCAGGAACACGACATGCTTTTAAGAAGGGGGGCCCTTTGCAAAGCAGGCCCTTGAACTTGGACCATTGCAGCCACTCAGCCAGGTTGATTTGCAGGGACTTGCGTCGATCCATGGAGACCGTATAGCTTCATCGGAGGAACACTAGCCATTATCCAATCACAGCACATAGCCAGGGAGATATAGTAGAACACCAGAAATTATAGACTAGACTAGAAGAACAAGCAAAGATAAAAGAGAAGAGTGTGTGTGTCCGCGGTCGGCGACAAGAATACAGAATACGAAGACATACTCGTGTATCCATTAATCCATGTACACTCCGGTTTGTACACCGTACCGCTACTCTATTCCACAACACTTGATCGAACAGAGCAAGCCGGCACTCCGTCACGAACGGGATGAGATGTTGTCAAGATCCTGGAGGAATAGATTTCAAAAAAGAAAGAAAAAAGATCCTGGAGGAATAACTACTTTCTTTAACCACCTAGGAATCCATGCCACCTCAGCCCTTATGCTATTGTTCACTTTTTTTCTCTTTTTTTCTTTTTTTCCTTTTTTTAGCTCCTCTGGGCTTCGTCCGCTGTTCTTTTTCCTTCTTCTTTTTTTGTTGCTCCTTCGGGCTTCGACCATTTTTTTTTTGTTTGGTGCTGTTCAATCTTTTCGTTCCCCTACACGCACGTAGCGGGCGGCGCGAATCAGCCTAGTCTGATAAAGTCAGCGTGAGACGAGCCCCTTCGATCGCCTTGGCTGCCGTATCTTTGGCCGCCGCCGTGAGACGAGCCCCTTCCTTGATGAAGCTATACCGCACAAAGTCAGCTATACTAGGACACAAAATAAGAGCGTGTTTAGTTGCCTAAATTTAGAAATTTGGGCTATTATAGCACTTTCGTTTTTATTTGGCAAATAGTGTTCAATCGTGGACTAATTAGGCTCAAAACGTTCGTCTCACAATTTTCAACCAAACTGTGCAATTAGTTTTTTTCGTCTACATTTAATGCTCCATGCATGTATCGCAAGATTCAATGTGATGGATACTGTAGCACTTTTTTGGATTTTGAGGTGGGAACTAAACACGCTCTAAATGAAGAAAACACCCAACTATAGAATCAAACTAATGTTACATCGTTAGTTGTGCCACAATGATCGCTTTCATTCATGCCAATACCAAATCTATACACACATGTCTAACTCTAGATTCGAATCAAAGTTAATTGTGTGAAGTAATTTTCATATTAGTTAATATATATTAAACATGAATTTCTATTTCTTCAGTATCTCAAAGATCACGGGTAACGGGTTGATAAACTGGTGCTTTTTAAAACGGGGGGCCCTTAGCAAACCGTGTAGCGGCCCTTAGCTTGGACCACTACAGTTTAAGGCCATGTTTGCAGTGACTTGGGTGGCCCGTATAGCTTCATGAAAGGAATATGGGAACATTATTCAATAAATAGCATGTGACAGCCATGGAAGAGGGAAATATGGTCGAACAGGAAAATTTACAGCAATCAAAAGATAAAAGAGAGGGGTGTGTGATCGGCCGCCAAGAAGAATACGGAATACCTAGACTCCAGTCTTATTCACGGTACCCCTACTCTCTTGCTTGCACAACACTTGATCCAGAAGACGAATTACGGTAGAAGCAGAGATGGACATGTAAATTGAAGAAAGCCGGCATTACTCATTCACGAACGGGATGAATGTTGTCAAGATCCTGAAGGAATCTGACAAAATCAGCGTGAGACGAGCCCCCTTCCTGGATCGCCTTCGCTGCCGTATCTTTGGCCGCCGCCGCCCTCTCTCTGAGCGCCCGCCCACCCTCGGATTCCATCACCCACCTCACCTTCGTCTCCACCTCATCATCCGCCACCAATTGCCGTCGTCATATCCCCGCATCTCCACCCCGAGCTTCATCTCCTGGCTCCTGCACGATGAACATCGTGTTCATCTTCTGCTCCGCGTACATGGGCCAGCACAGGAGCGGCAGCCCCGCCACGATGCCCTCCAGCGTCGAGTTCCATCCGCAGCGCGTCACGAAAGCGCCGGCCGCCCTGTGGCGCAGCACGTCCACCTGCGGCGCCCAGCACTTGACCACGAGGCCTCTGCCCTTGGTCCGCTCCAAGAACCCGTCTGGAAGGAGCACGCTGAGGTCTGGCTCTGGCAGCGTGTCGCGTCTGTCGCCGAGGCCCAGCTTTTCTGCCCGGGGCGTGCACCACCCAGAGAAACCTCTGCTCTGACCTCTCCAGGCCGACGGCGATCTCCTTCAGCAGCCTCTCGGAGAACGTGCCCTGGCTCCCGAAGCAGAGGAACACGACACTGCGGTCGGGCTGCGAGTCCAGCCAGCGGAGGCACTCGTGGTCCTTTTCCCCGCCGCCGCCGGAGACCAGTGGGCCGATGCAGTAGACCGGCGGCCAGGCACGCACAGCCCCTCCCTCAGAGCACGCACCGCCCGCGTTTCCAGCTCCACGAAGGTGTTGAGGAGGACGCCGGCATCCGCTCGAGGATGGCCTTGGTTGCTTCCGGGTCGTCGAGAACTACTCTCGGCAGATCCGACGCCTTGAACGGAGATCCCGTCGGACGCCGGCATCCGCTCGAGGATGGCCTTGGTTGCTTCCGGGTCGTCGAGAACTACTCTCGGCAGATCCGACGCCTTGAACGGAGGAGCGCCCGGCAAGGAAAGGGTGGTGTCGCCGCCAGCGGTCAAGGAAGCTGCGCTGATGTCTTGGTTGAAGGCGAGGCTGAGGAAGACGGCGAGGTCACCGGCGCACGAGGCGTAGGAGTAGTAGACGGGCAGCCTGAGGTCGGCCGCGACGTCGAGGGCATCGGGGCAGAACATGTCGATGACGAGCGCGTCGACGGCGGGCAGCGACCGGAGGAAGTCACGGAGCGGAGCGATCATGGCCTTCAGGCAGTACACCATCTCAAGGACGTAGTGCTTCCTCGTTGGAGCATCGGCGGAGCTAGAGCTGGAATCCGAGCCAGAACCAGAGGTCGCGGGCAGCGACGACGACGCCGGTAGGACGTGGAAGGAGATGGACGGGTTGGAGGCCGCGGCGCGGGCGACCACGGCGGGGAATTCGACGGCCCCGAGATCGGGGGCGGCTTCACGAGCGCCACGGTGACGGCGACGCCGTGCTGGACGAAGACCTTGGCCAGCACGATCATCGGCATCAGGTGGCCGGCGCCGCCGAGGCCAGGGTACAGAACCACGGATTTCTTCATGGCTAGCTGCGCGGCTCAGCTCGAGTTGGCTCTGGCCTTCTTGGAAGGAAGTGGACTGATGAGGACATCAACACCGATCATACATTCACGCCGTCCACGTCGACATCTGCTGGTCCTATTACCCGTGCTCGCGCTCGAACACTTAATCATCAAGTGAGTTCCTTCTTGAGCTCTTGTCCATCCTGTTTAGATCTTGGAGACACGTGCACTCTTGTTTTGATTAGGAATCAAGGAGAAGACCGAAAGGGAAAAGGACTCGCGTAGGCTGGATTCGGACTGCAGCACACCTCCAACTTGCGACGGTCACCACGGTTACATACGGAGTCGGATTGGGGTGATTCTGGACTTGTTGGAAAGCTAATAAAGTCTACTTTCATATGGATCTGACCTCATACTCATACCTGCTCATAAACGGCGTCAACAGCCCAAAAATCACCGAGAGGTCTATTCTGTCCAGGGTGCTGCGCCACCTTAAGTTAGCCCAATGGGCTTGTATCATTTAGAGTCCAGTAGGGACGCGTCCTAGGGTTGGAGCACGACCCAAACTCTCTTGTGGTCGTCCTCCACATGTCATATACCCCTTAGCCGCCACCAGGAACACTTGGGTTTTGTTTAGATCAAGTTTAGCCTTTGCTACTTGCTTATAGGCGCGCGTGCTGATCCAGCCGCCCGTCTCCTTGTCTTCGGAACCCCACTCAAAATAAGATTCAGTTTGAGGCTTTCAATTCCATCTTGTAAATTCAGTGCTTGTTTCCTTGTTCTTGCTAGTTCTTCGATTGCTTGCAGGACGGGAGCCCTAGTGGCTGGTTGTCGCGCTCCACAAGATCGTGACGGCCTTTGGAGGTGGTGTATCGGTTGCTAAGGCGCGGTCTTGGAAGGCTGTAGTCGGGCCGTGAACGTCATCTCCATCCACCAAATCGAGTGATCTCACGCCTCTCATCGAAAGATCGTCCATAAACCCTAGCGGGTTCATATCAGTTGGTAATCAGAGCAAGGTTTATCGGTGAGAGACTTATAATTCTTCGCTGTTTTTATTTTTCCTACAGTCCAAAAAAGCCAAAAAAATAGTAGATTAGTTTCCTACAATCCTATAGACCTTTGGGCCGTGGCTAGTGCTACCTAGTTAGGGCTTGCTGAGTCGTCGGTTGCATCGGTTGTGTCAAGTTGCTGGTCTTAGTTTTAGTCCTTTAGAGTTTCGAGTTCTTGTCACGTTCTATCACAACACGCGCTATCTAAAAGTCTCGCTGTTGGCCGAATCCAAGTAGGGTTTGAAGTTTGAATCGGACAAGGAATCGGCTGTTCCTCTCTGTTGGCCGAATCCAAGTAGGTTTTCAAGTTTGAGTCGGATCAAGGAATCGGGTATTCCTCGCTGTTGGCCAAGTCCGAGTAGAATTGGAAGTTCCAATCGGACGAGGAATCAGTTCACCCTGTGCTACAAATATCAAACGAAGCACGCAGCAAGTATTCATATCTAAACGAGTGGCTTACTCTAGAGAGAGAGAGAGAGAGAGTATCTTTTTTTTACTGGAATACCCCTGCCCTTTCGGAAAAAAAGTGTGTGTGCTGAGTTACTCTTTGGGAGTGTCTTGTTCATATAATCAGTTTTGAGTGCCCTTGAAAAAAAAAATAAAAAAAAATATTCAAAAAAAGAAAAAAAAGAAAAAAAAGAGAAAGAAGCAAAAGAAAAGAAGAGAAAGGGGCTGATCTTAGAGATTTTTTTTTCGTCACTTTGGGTGGTGTGTTGTGCTCTCCTTTGTGTCCAGGCTCGCGTCTCTAGCACGGTCTAGACTAGGACCAGCATAGTACCGCCGGTTGAACAATTATTCAGCTTGCTTTTTATAACTAACGTGGTGCTAGTTCGTTCCTTGTTTCAGCCCACCTATAGCTCCACATATTCTACAGCTTGACAGGTCTCGTGCTGCGGCACCGATACACTTCATCCATTGCTGCAGACTTGTTGGTAGACAACCCCTCTTGTCGAGCAAGGTAAGAACTGGTAAGAACTTGTGTAACAGGTGGAGAGTGAGCGACTTGCTGTAGCTACATCCTAGTAGTTGTAGGGCTTTTATTTCTTCACTTGTCTTCTTGTTGTCTTTGTCTTTGAACCATGCCAGGGACCGACGAAGATAACCAAATTCCCCATTCGCCTCGCACAAAGGGCATCATACAACATTTTGAAAGGAAAGTGAAGTTGCACACGGAGGGACTTGATAATGACTTGCAGGTGACAAATGACAAACTTGGGCAGTTGGAGGCTACGCAGATTGTCGCAAACAACAAGCTTGCAGGTTTGGAGCAGTCCATTGCTAGTGTGGACAAAAGCCTTGCTGCTCTGCTGAGGCGTTTTGATGACCTCCACAACAATGATAAAGACCAGCATAAAGAAGAAAAGAAGGAGGAAGATCGAGAGGATGGTAGTTATGATGAAGAATACACAAGTGATACTGAACATGATGATCGAGACACTCGTGATCGACGTCGCCTACGTCACAACCGTAGAGGTATGGGTGGCCGCCGCCGACGCGAGGTACACAATAATGATGATGCTTTCAGTAAGATTAAATTTAAAATACCTCCTTTTGATGGTAAATATGACCCTGATGCATACATTACTTGGGAGATTGCTGTTGATCAAAAGTTTGCATGCCATGAATTTCCTGAGAACACACGTGTTAGGGCTGCTACTAGTGAGTTCACGGATTTTGCTTCTGTTTGGTGGATTGAATATGGCAAGAAAAATCCTAATAACATACCTAAAACTTGGGATGCGCTGAAACGAGCCATGAGAGCTAGATTTGTCCCATCTTACTATGCCCGTGATATGATAAATAAGTTGCAGCAATTGAGACAAGGTTCTAAAAGTGTAGAAGAATACTATCAGGAATTACAAACGGGTATGTTGCGTTGTAAATTAGAGGAGGATGAGGAACCTGCTATGGCTAGATTTTTAGGTGGGTTAAATCGGGAAATTCAGGATATCCTCGCTTACAAAGAATACAATAACGTAACCAAACTGTTTCATCTTGCTTGTAAAGCTGAACGGGAAGTGCAGGGACGACGTGCTAGCGCAAGGACTAATGTTTCTGCAGGGAAAGCTAGTTCATGGCAGCCGCGCATGTCTACAACTCCGTCTACACGTACTCCTACGCCATCATCTAGTGATAAGACTCGAGCTGCCCCCACCAATTCAGTAGCAAAGACAACGCAAAAGCCGGCTGCGAGTACTTCATCCGTGGCATCGACAGGTAGAACAAGCAACATACAATGTCATCGATGCAAGGGATATGGCCATATGATGCGTGACTGCCCAAACAAGCGTGTTATGATTGTCAAAGATGATGGTGAGTGTTCATCCGCTAGTGATTTTGATGAAGATACACTTGCATTGCTTGCGGCTGACTATGCAGGTAGTGAGGAACACATAGAAGAACACATTAATGCAGGTGACGCGGAGCACTATGAGAGCTTGATTGTACAGCGAGTGCTTAGTGCACAAATGGAGAAGGCGGAGCAAAATCAGCGACACACTTTATTCCAAACAAAGTGTGTCATCAAGGAGCGTTCGTGCCGCATGATCATTGATGGAGGTAGCTGCAACAACTTGGCAAGTAGCGACATGGTACAGAAGCTCGCCCTCACCACCAAACCACACCCCCATCCCTACTACATCCAATGGCTGAACAACAGTGGTAAGGCAAAGGTAACGAGACTGGTGCGAATCGATTTTGCCATCGGATCATACAAAGATATTGTTGAATGTGATGTTGTGCCTATGCAAGCTTGCAATATTCTGCTAGGTAGACCATGGCAATTTGATAGAGATTCGATGCATCATGGTAGATCAAATCAATATTCGTTTCTATACCATGATCGAAAAATTGTGTTGCATCCTATGTCTCCTGAAGCTATTATGAAATCTGATGTTACTAAGGCTGCAAAAGCAAAGAGCGAGAGTGACAAATCTGTTGTTGATGACAAAGATGAGATAAAATTGAAAGGACGTTGTATGCTTGCTACAAAATCTGATATTAATGAGTTCAATGCATCCACCTCTGTTGCTTATACTTTGGTATGCAAGGATGCTTTCATTTCATTTGAGGATATGCAACGTTCTTTGCCCCCTGCTGTTGCTAACATTTTGCAGGAGTATTCTGATGTGTTCCCCATTGAGATACCAGCGGGGCTGCCACCAATACGAGGGATTGAGCACCAAATTGATCTTATCCCTGGAGCATCTTTGCCAAACCGTGCGCCATACAGGACCAATCCGGAGGAAACGAAGGAAATTCAGCGACAAGTGCAAGAACTACTAGACAAAGGTTATGTGCGTGAGTCTCTTAGTCCTTGTGCTGTTCCAGTGATTTTAGTGCCTAAGAAAGATGGAACATGGCGCATGTGTGTTGATTGTAGGGCTATTAATAATATCACCATTCGATATCGACACCCTATTCCACGATTAGATGATATGCTTGATGAATTGAGTGGTGCTGTTGTGTTTTCAAAGGTTGATTTGCGTAGTGGGTACCACCAGATTCGTATGAAATTGGGAGATGAATGGAAAACTGCTTTCAAAACCAAGTTCGGTCTATATGAGTGGTTAGTCATGCCTTTTGGGTTAACTAATGCACCTAGTACTTTCATGAGATTAATGAACGAGGTTTTGCGTGCTTTCATTGGGAAATTTGTTGTCGTCTACTTTGATGATATACTGATTTATAGCAAATCCATAGATGAACACCTTGATCACTTACGTGCTGTTTTCAATGCTCTACGTGATGCACGTTTGTTTGGTAACCTTGAGAAGTGCACTTTCTGCACCGATCGAGTATCGTTTCTTGGCTATGTTGTCACTCCACAGGGAATTGAGGTTGATAAAGACAAGGTGGAAGCTATACAAGGATGGCCTGTACCCACGATGGTCACACAAGTGCGGAGTTTCCTAGGACTTGCTGGTTTCTATCGCCGTTTTGTGAAGGACTTCAGCACCATTGCTGCACCATTGAATGAGCTTACAAAGAAGGGAGTGCCCTTTTCTTGGGGCAAAGCACAAGAGCACGCCTTCCATGTGCTGAAAGATAAGTTAACACATGCACCTCTACTCCAACTCCCTGATTTTAATAAGACTTTCGAGCTTGAATGTGATGCGAGTGGAATTGGATTGGGTGGTGTTTTGTTACAAGAAGGAAAACCTGTTGCATACTTTAGTGAGAAATTGAGCGGGCCTATTCTTAATTATTCTACATATGATAAGGAATTATATGCTCTAGTGCGGACATTAGAAACATGGCAGCATTATTTGTGGCCCAAAGAATTTGTTATACATTCTGATCATGAATCTTTGAAGCATATTCGTAGTCAAGGAAAACTGAATCGTAGACATGCAAAATGGGTTGAATTTATTGAATCTTTTCCTTATGTTATCAAACACAAGAAAGGGAAGGATAATATCATTGCAGATGCATTGTCTAGGAGATATACTTTGCTGAATCAACTTGATTACAAGATCTTTGGGTTAGAAACAATTAAAGACCGATATGCTCATGATGCTGATTTTAAAGAAGTGCTGCTGCATTGTAAAGATGGGAAAACGTGGAACAAATTCATCCTCAATGATGGGTTTGTGTTTAGAGCTAACAAGCTATGCATTCCAGCTAGCTCCGTTCGCTTGTTGTTGCTGCAGGAAGCACATGGAGGTGGCTTGATGGGGCATTTTGGAGCGAAGAAGACGGAGGACATTCTTGCTGGTCATTTCTTTTGGCCAAAGATGCGACGAGACGTGGAGAGATTTGTTGCTCGCTGCACAACATGTCAAAAGGCTAAGTCCCGGTTGAATCCACACGGTTTGTATATGCCTCTTCCTGTTCCTAGTGCTCCTTGGGAGGATATTTCTATGGATTTTGTGTTGGGATTGCCACGGACTAGGAAAGGGCGAGATAGTGTTTTTGTGGTTGTGGATCGATTCTCTAAAATGGCACATTTCATACCATGTCATAAAACTGATGATGCTACAAATATTGCTGATTTGTTCTTTCGAGAAGTTGTTCGCTTGCATGGTGTGCCAAATACAATTGTTTCTGATCGTGATGCTAAATTTCTTAGCCATTTTTGGAGAACTTTATGGGCAAAATTGGGGACTAAGCTTTTATTTTCCACCACTTGTCACCCCCAAACTGATGGTCAAACTGAAGTTGTGAATAGAATTTTGTCTACTATGTTAAGGACTGTTTTAAAGAAGAATATTAAGATGTGGGAAGATTGTTTGCCTCATATTGAGTTTGCTTATAATCGTTCGCTGCATTCTACTACGAAGATGTGTCCCTTTGAGATTGTTTATGGCTTGTTACCACGTGCTCCTATTGATTTAATGCCATTGCCAAGTTCTGAAAAGTTGAATTTTGATGCTAAGCAACGTGCTGAATTGATGCTAAAACTACATGAAACCACTAAAGAAAACATAGAGCGCATGAATGCTAAGTACAAATTTGCTAGAGATAAAGGTAGAAGGGAATTGATTCTTGAACCTGGAGATTTGGTTTGGTTGCATTTGCGAAAGGATAGGTTTCCTGAATTAAGAAAATCTAAATTGATGCCTAGAGCGGATGGTCCTTTTAAAGTGATGCAACGAATAAATGAGAATGCATATAAGCTTGATCTTCCTGCAGATTTTGGGGTTAGTCCCACATTTAACATTGCAGATTTGAAGCCTTATTTGGGTGAGGAAGATGAGCTTGAGTCGAGGACGACTCAAATTCAAGAAAGGGAGGATGATGAGGACATCAACACCGATCATACATCCACGCCGTCCACGCCGACACCTGCTGGTCCTATTACCCGTGCTCACGCTCGAACACTTAATCATCAAGTGAGTTCCTTCTTGAGCTCTTGTCCATCCTGTTTAGATCTTGGAGACACGTGCACTCTTGTTTTGATTAGGAATCAAGGAGAAGACCGAAAGGGAAAAGGACTCGCGTAGGCTGGATTCGGACTGCAGCACACCTCCAACTTGCGACGGTCACCACGGTTACATACGGAGTCGGATTGGGGTGATTCTGGACTTGTTGGAAAGCTAATAAAGTCTACTTTCATATGGATCTGACCTCATACTCATACCTGCTCATAAACGGCGTCAACAGCCCAAAAATCACCGAGAGGTCTATTCTGTCCAGGGTGCTGCGCCACCTTAAGTTAGCCCAATGGGCTTGTATCATTTAGAGTCCAGTAGGGACGCGTCCTAGGGTTGGAGCATGACCCAAACTCTCTTGTGGTCGTCCTCCACATGTCATATACCCCTTAGCCGCCACCAGGAACACTTGGGTTTTGTTTAGATCAAGTTTAGCCTTTGCTACTTGCTTGTAGGCGCGCGTGCTGATCCAGCCGCCCGTCTCCTTGTCTTCGGAACCCCACTCAAAATAAGATTCAGTTTGAGGCTTTCAATTCCATCTTGCAAATTCAGTGCTTGTTTCCTTGTTCTTGCTAGTTCTTCGATTGCTTGCAGGACGGGAGCCCTAGTGGCTGGTTGTCGCGCTCCACAAGATCGTGACGGCCTTTGGAGGTGGTGTATCGGTTGCTAAGGCGCGGTCTTGGAAGGCTGTAGTCGGGCCGTGAACGTCATCTCCATCCACCAAATCGAGTGATCTCACGCCTCTCATCGAAAGATCGTCCATAAACCCTAGCGGGTTCATATCATGGACGCTGCGGACCCGACAGGGGTTGTGCTCCCACTACTGCATGGTCCCGAGTAGGAATGGCGGGACAACGATTCCGGGACTAAAGGTAGAACTTTTAGTCCCGGATCATCGAGCCAGGACTAAAGAGGGACCTTTAGTCCCGGTTGGTGTTACCAACCGGGATTAAAGGCCTTCTAGCTGAGTAAACGTGGCCGCACCCTTTAGTCCCGGTTGGTAACCCCAACCAGGACTAAAGGTTCCTTTTCTTTTTCTTTTTTTTGTTTAATTTGTTTTCAGTTCAGTCACACATATTTGTTTAATATATAATATATTTTTATGTACGTATTCTACACTGCTAATATAAATACACGTACGCATATAATTACATCTAATTCTCATCTCGAGCATTATTATATTCGAATAAAGTATGAAACTATATATATTATAGATATATATGTATATATACAACACTTTCATAATCTTGTTCTTGAAAATAACGATATCAATAAACATTTAATTTACATCATTTATTCCTTAGGATCAAAGTAGAACTAGCTGTTGAGATTTAGCACATTTTCTAAAAGAAATTCTGCTATTGACTCTTGAACTGCTTTCAGATGGTCTTTTTGCATGACTCTTTGTTTCAACCATTCAGTCTTGCATTTGAAATAAAAGGAAAAGTATTAATACATATATATATATATATATATATATATTCATTTAAAAATAAATAAAAAATGATATATAGGTACTCTGAGGACATCTTCAGGAGTTCTTCTTATGTGTGCAGTGATAAATTCATAAACGTAGTATCCACACAAGTTATTAACTGGTTGCTACCGCAAACATCACTGTACGAGAAGAAGATTATTCTCATCATCTCACACGTAAATTGAAGTACGATATAGTAATTAAACACGTGGGGAAGTATATATAGTATAACTTATTGGTATTTCAACTACATTAAGTGGTGCATTGCAATCCTTGCGGTGTTGCCGAATAAACTCTTTCCAAACCCTGTGCGACCAATAATATACGATCGTTAATAAATTATGGCAAAGTCTATTCAATAATAGTTGTGCGCGAGAGATCGAAATTACCTCTGGATAATGTCTATCATATCTTGGTATAGTGCCCGCTCTTTTCTCAACGAGTCCAAGATTACTAACCGACTTGAGTTTAACTCAATGACAATGAGTATCCAGTGAAACTTGCATTGGTTTATACACACATGTACATGCATATAAGTTGTATTGATATTACATAAAATGTGTAGACTACATTATTATTAACACTTACTCAAAGTTGTATGGGAAAAGTATTGTTGTCTTGTCGTGCTGCTTCACGAAGAACCTCATGATATTCTTCTGTACTTCAGATACCCACTGCTCCTTGACAATAATATCGGTTTTGAATACGATATAAGGATCAATGAAGCCAACACTGGTGTCTTGTATTCTTTGGAGCTCTGACATCTGGAATCTGTATATAAATATAAGTTACATGTGAGGATAATTATATACACGTACGCATGGAAGTGAGTTTATTAAATAAAAGTAAGAATCACTTACAAACAAAAGCAGCTAATGATTGATTTGTCCAGAGCGTCCATGTGGTATAGTTGATGCAATTCTTCGAAACTAATATGTAAGATGTCATCGCCACGGAAGTAATGATGGTCTCTAAATCTGACAAAGATCCACTCCTCACCCCTGCCACACACCTGCATGTACCACTTGTTGAGCAAGTACATTTGCATACCCAATTCATTCAGAGCCGCAGGGTTGTACAGACTTTTGCCAAATTTATAAGTCTTCCAGGTATCAACTTCTAGGTTCTGGATTGGAGCTTTGCCCATCAATTGATCCAAGGTTAAACCAGTTAGTTCAAAAAAAACATTAAGGTCTTGAACCGACACTTCTCCAGAGTTGTCTGGTCGATAGACTTCTATGTTGGAACCATATTCATTAGCAACAATAAGATTTTGCATTGGTTGCTTCTATTGTCCGAGCTGTGGGACATCCTTTCCTGATGCTCTTTTCCTTTTCTTATCTGCATCATGTGACTTCACGAGGGAGCGGTCATAGTCTGATAGTGGCGGAGGCTTACGAAGTTTAAGCATCTTTTTCTTGTGAGCTTCGACCTTCTGCCTCAGTAGATCTCGTGGTATGTAAAAGTACGGCTTCTCCATAAGCTTCGCTTGTCTCTGCTTTTGGATATCTATAAAAAATCTTTCACTTTTTTTGTCTTCTTCAGCTGCTATTTGCTCATCAGTCTTTTCAGGAAGTATTTCTTGAGAAATAACTCTTTTTTGGGGTCTTCTTTGCCGCTGGGACCTTAGACGTCTCTGTAGTGCGTCGCTGTGGAGGGGGTGGGGGTGGTGTTGGAGACCAGCGTGGAGGCGATGAGGCTAGTGTTGGAGATTGGCGTGGAGGCGTTAGAGATCGTTGTGGAGGCGGTGGGGCCGGTGTAGGAGTTGGAGATCGTTGTGGAGGCGATGGGGCCGGTGTAGGGGTTGGAGATCGTCGTGGGGATGAAGTCGTCTCGCCCCCCGTGATGCTATGATGAGATGGGGAATGAATGATTGGACTAGGCTAGGGGGAGACCCTGATACAAAAACAAGTTGTGAGTCAATTACTTTTGAAGCCAATATTAAATTAATGGAAAATAATATTTCATTCACTTTCATTCGTACCTAGAGTGAGGTAGGGGAAGCGGTGGCGCCCCAGGAATGATGATGAAACGTTTGCGCCATTGACTAAATGTCTTCTCTGCTTCTCCTAGTGTCTTCTCCTCATCACCGCCTTCAATGTCAAGAGGAACATTGTTGTAACCTTTGAGCACTCTATCGACTGAGACGCTAGCATATCCAGGTTGAATAACTGACCCATGGATTCTTGGTGTCTTCGTTCAATCTATTGGAGATACAACCCCGACAGCCACCATGATTGATGCATTATTACCATCTGGAATGTGCAGCTCACATGTTGTTAGAGGCTCGGTAATGTCATCAATAGGGAAGAGCAACCCAGCGTCATCTTGAATAACTGACAGCTTCGTAGAAGCACAACTGCTTTTCATCTGACCAATAGGGCTAATGGTGACTTCTGGTGTTGATTGCGATTGCATTTGACTCATTGCTAGCTACACTTGCCTCTTGATCTCCTCCTGCATTCTTGCCTCAAGAGATTTTTCTCGTTCACGTGATTCAAGCAATGCTTGTCGTGACTCATTAATAAATTGCTCCAATATATGGATTCAGTCTGCCTCCTCATCCTTCTTTCTCTAGCGGCTTCTGTAGGTATCCTTGTCTGCTGGGAATGCTTGTAGCCACGGAACCGCCCTATAGCCTCTTGTTCGACCACCGTGTTCGGGATTCTCTAGGGCATATGTCAATTCATCCTTCTCTCTGTTGGGCTTGAAAACACCACTATCAGCTTCTTCCCTAGCACGAGCTAGTCTTGTGTTGCTCTCTCAATTTTTTGGCCAAAAATTAGCTTACCAGTGTCTGGGTCTAGGGTTCCCCCATGAGCGTAGAACCAATTCTTCACATGTTGAGGCCAGTTCTTCTCTATTGTTTCAGGTATGATTCCCTTGGCAGTAATCTCTACTTCTAGGTTCTGTCACTTGGGAATAGCACTCCTATAACCACCTGATTCCATGCGATGATGGTATTGCTTTTGTCGGGCATTCTGCTGATTCCTCATCACATGTTCCTCACTCTCTTGAGATGTCTTGTATTGTACGAAGTCATCCCAATGGGACTCCAACTTGACAAACGCCTTAGCATTAAAATCCGGTGTATCATTCTTCAAGATAAACTTTTTATACAATGTCTTCTTTCAACTCTGGAACAATGTTGCCATCTTCTTCATTGTCCAATCCATCACTAGCTCCTTCAAAGCATCATCTGCTTGTAATGTGAAATGCTGAGTGATATCTCTCCAAGCTAGGTTCTTGTCACGATCAGATACAAAACTAACATTAGGAGCAGATATCTTCTGCTTCCATTCACGAGCACTAACTGGGATCATATCCCTTACAATGAACCCACATTGATTGACATATGTCTGAGCATGTGGTTCCAATGGTTTGCCAGTGTCGGTGTCGAATTCTAATATTATGAAACGGCCCTCTAATGACTTTTTTGGCCCTCGAACTTTCCTACTCTTGTCGGTGGTTGATGTAGATCCAGAGACTGGCTACATGAGTAGAAACACAACGATTAACAATAAATATACGTACGCATGCATCTATAAGAGATGATAGATAATCGAATATACCTTGCCAGTATTTTCTTGCGCGATAATTTGTTGATCTTCAACCACCGGGATATTCAGGATATCCTCATAATCAGCAAAGTACTGACTCGTGTCATCTACATCCGCATTGGTGCCGGCGTTGATAATATCCGCCATTATGTCATCATTCAAGTCATCATCCGGAGCAGCCATTTGTATCTTTAAGATAACACATAGACAGAATTACTATGGCACATAACATAAGTACATGTGATAACACATATAGAATTACTAAATCCAATTAAATATAATAACACATAATATTTTATAAGGATAAATAATAATAAGGTATAGGCTTTGGAATTGAATCAAAAACACTTTCGATCCAAAAACATGGAAATAAGTACATGTATATATACACATAGAATGATACAATTTTCTCTCTCTCTCTCAACACATAGAAATAAGTGCATATATATATATATGCATGTGATAACACATAGAATGTCTCTCTAGATACAATTTTCTCTCTCTCTCAACACATGGAAATAAGTACATGCATAGAAATAATTAAGTACATATGTATACATATAGAATCTCTCTCTAGATATGCATGTGATATAGATAGAATTACTAATAAAATATCCAAGTGATATATAGATAGAATTACTAAAATAAAATATGCATGTGATATAGAGATAGAATTACTAATAAAATATGCATGTGTCAATTACTAAAACAAAATTAAATCTAACATATATATAGAGAGATAGAATATAATTAATAAATCTAATTAAATAAAATAACACACATATATCTAGATAGAATTAATTACTAAATCTAATTAAACCTAACATATATACATAGATAGAATTACTAAATCAAAATTAAATCTAACACATATATAGAGAGAGATAGAATAATAATTACTAAATATATCAAAAACTATAATAAAAAACTATCTAAATAAAATACTAATTAAATTTTAATACATTTAAATCTAATTAACATATATCAAAAACTATATTAAAAACAAACTAAAAAACTAAGAATAAACTACTAATTAAATTTTAATACATTTTAATCTAACATATATATCAAAAACTATCTAAAAACTATCTAAATAAACTAGTAATTAAATTTAACATACATTTTAATCTAACATATATATCAAAAATAATCTAAAAAACTAGAAACTTTGTAAAAAAAATATGGCTGAGAGTAGCTAGCTAGCAGGCTAGCTGGGCGGATGGCGGGTCGGGCAGGGCATGCTGGCCAGCCACGGGGCCGAGCTGAGACGGCGGAGACGAGCTCGACGGCCGCTGGGCGGGGCTCGACGACGAGGCCGGACGGGGGTAGACGACGACGACGGCGCGGCAGAGACAAGCTCGATGGCCAGGCGCGGCAGAGACGAGATTGACGTGTAGATCGAAAAGTAGAAGATGAATAGAACAGGAACCGTTCGATATATATAGGCCGGGACCCTTTAGTCCTGGCTGATAACACTAGCCGGTACTAAACGCTATTTAGTCCCGGCTGGTAAGCCGAACCGGGACTAAAGGTCCAACCCTTTAGTCCCGGCTCGGCTTACCAGCCGGGACTAAAGGAGCTTTAGTCCCGGTTGGTGTTATTAGCCAGGACTAAAGGTATTTTTGGGCGGGCAATTCTACCCACCCTTTAGTCCCGGTTCCTAGCCTGGGCCGGGACTGAAGGCTTGAAAATTTTGGTAGCCCGCCAGAGTAATTGGAAAGACCTGGGATTTTGATTTTATTCTCCTTGTTTAATACTAGGTTAATCAATTAATTCTATAGCAACTTCAATACTTTGCAATATTTATTTTAAAAAATACTATTGATTAACTAATTATTTATTGTAAATAGGAAAATTTTGTAACCTAAAGTTTTTAATTTCTTTTATGTATATAGAATACAAATGTTACTAATACTAAGTATTTTGTTAATGTAAAAATATATTTGTAACTTAAAATTAATAAAACTAATATTATTCGATAGGAAATTTATTATCACATTATTGTAACATCAATGTTTCAATTTTTTCTCGATTTTTTACCAAAATGACAGGAAATTTTTGTTGAACCTATAAAAATAAAGAAAATATAGTATTTTTGTTCTATAACTTTTTCAAATGAAAAAATGGCCTATATAAGGATTGTAGATCTTGATGAGTTTAACAAACTTAATATTCAAAACTTTTCAATTTGAGACAACCTAGCATTCCGAAAACTAGTTTGTAGGTGTCGAAATTTAAAAATCACAAATTTAAACCATCTAAACTTTCTCAAATGGAAAGTTGATCAAAACAACAATTGTATATCTTGATGATCTGAACAAACTTGGTATTCAAAACTTTTCAATTTGAGACAATCTAGGGTTCCGAAAACTAGTTTGTAGGAGGTCAAAATTTAAAAATCATAAATTTGAACCATCCAAACTATCTCAAATGGAAAGTTGACCAAAACAACAATTATAGATCTTGATGAGTTTAACAAACTTGGTATTCAAAACTTTTCAATTTGAAGTCATTTAGAGTTCATAATACTAGAGTCAAAGTGTTCTTTTTTCATTTGACCAAATTTGACTTGGTCAAACTTGCTCAAATGGGACACTAAATGATCTCAGATGAAAAATCTCTGAATACCAAGTTTGATCATCTCAGCAAGATCTACAATTGTTACATAGCTCATTTTCCCATTTGAGAAATTTTTATCAAACACTAGTCACAAATTCTTGAATCTCATATAGATTTTCTAAAACTACGTCACACTTGTGAAATTTGAACTACATTTTATTCAAACTTTCTCAAATAAAAAAATGGCCTATATAAGGATTGTAGATCTTGATGAGCTGAACAAACTTGGTATTTAAAACTTTTCAATTTGAGACAATATAGGGTTCCGAAAACTAGTTCATAGGCGTTGAAATTTAAAAAACACAAATTTGAACCGTCCAAACTTTCTCACATGGAAAGTTGACCAAAACAACAATTGTAGATCTTGATGAGTTTAACAAACTTGGTATTCAAAACTTTTCAATTTGAAGTCATTTAGAGTTCATAATACTAGAGTCAAAGTGTTGTTTTTTCATTTGACCAAATTTGACTTGGTCAAACTTGCTCAAATGAGACACTAAATGACCTCAGATGAAAAAACTCTGAATACCAAGTTTGATCAACTCAGCAAGATCTACAGTTGTTACATAGCTCATTTTCCCATTTGAGAAAGTTTTATCAAACACTAGTCATAAATTCTTGAATCTCATATAGACTTTCTAAAACTATGTCACACACTTATGAAATTTGAAACATATATTAAACATATTATAATGTGAAGTCATAACATATTACGTAATATCCGTCTCTAAAACATAATATATTAAACATGCATCGTTGTATCATGCGGGCACAACAGTGAATTTCTTCTTGACGTATGATCTGTGGTTATGATCTTGTCGTAACCATGGAGTGTCTTCATCATTTAACATGATGCTTGGATCTTTCTTCACTATGAAGGGTGGAATTCGGACATTTCTTTCATAATCTTCTAACATGTTTGACTTGTCTTCAATTCCCACTATATTTATTTTCCCAGAAAGAACTATGTGGCACTTTGGCTCATTGATCATTGAGTTGATGTCTTCGTTTTTTCCTCTCTTTGATTTTGTAGACATGTCTTTCACATAGAATACCTGACTCACATTGGCAGCAAGGACGATGGTTCGTCTTTGTACCCAATATTGTTGAGGTCCACTGTTGTCATTCCATACTCTTTGTCGACTATTACCTCTCCTCCGGTCAGCTTCACCCATTGGCATCAGAACAAAGGGACTTTAAAATTAGATACGTAGTCTAGTTCTCATATCTCTTCTATGCGGCTATAATATGTTTATATATTCCTATTTGGATCTGTGCCATCTATGCGAACACCACTATTTTGATGGGTGCTCCTTTTATCTTGGGCAACTGTGTAAAATGTATTCCCATTTATCTTGTACCCTTGGTACGTGAGGATATACCACGATGGTTGCCTAGCCAACAAATACAGTTGCTCATCAATATTGTCATCGCCTTGACATTCTTTTCGCAACCAACCACTGAAATTTTCCATGTGCTGACGCCTAATCCAAGCTTCAGTCTTCCCTGGAAACTTGGATCGTAAGTACTCCTTATGTATCTCGATGTACGGATGCACCAATGACGAGTTCTGAAGAACTGTGTAGTGTGCTTTATTGAAATAATCGTCTTCCATGCCAATATATATTTTCTTCCCTAAAGTTCCTTTACCACTGAGTCTCCCCTCGTGTCGCGATTTGAGAACGCCAATCGGGGCATGGTTAGGAATAAAGTCAACACAGAACTCAATGACCTCCTCTGTTCCATAGCCCTGGGCGATGCTTCCTTTAGGCTTAGAATGGACTTTCACATATTTCTTCAAGACTCCCATAAACCTCTTGAAGGGGAACATGTTATGTAAGAACATAGGTCCAAGAATACTAATCTCCTTCACCAAATGAACTAGGAGATGTGTCATGATATTAAAGAAGGATGGAGGGAACACCAACTCAAAGCTGATAAGACATTGAACCACATCATTCTGTAGAGTAGCTAGTTCCACTGGATTGATTGCCTTCTAAGAAATTGCATTGAGAAATGCACATAGCTTCACGGTGGCTAGACGTACATGTGGAGGTAGAATTCCTTTTAAAGCAACTAGAAGCAATTGTGTCATAAGCACGTGGCAGTCGTGGGACTTTAAGTTTAGAAATTTCTTCTCTGGCACATTTATTATACCCTTTATATTGGAGGAGAATCCCGATGGGACCTTGATGCTGCTTAGACATTCGAACATGCTGTCCCTCTCTTCTTTGCTAAGCGTGTAGCTAGTAGGACTTAAGTAATGACGTCCATCATCTGTCTTCTCTGGATGAAGGTTGTCTCGTTCTTTCATGCCCTGCAAGTCCTGGCGCGCTTCAAGTGAATCCTTTGGCTTCCCGTACACACCTATGAATCCTAACAGGTTCACACAAAGATTCTTTGTTAGGTGCATCACATCGATTGCGTTGTGGACCTCTAGGACTTGCCAATAGGGTAGCTCCCAAAAGATGGACTTCTTCTTCCACATGGGTGCGTGTCCCTTAGCATCTCTGGGAACAAATTCGCTGCCTTGTCCCTTTCTAAATACTACTTTCACATCCTTGACCATTGCGAGTACATCTTCCCCGGTTTGGTTATGTGGCTTCTTCCGGTGGTCTGGCTTACCTTTAAAATGCTTCCCTTTCTTTCTTACTTGGTGATTCAAAGGAAGGAATCAATGATGGCCAAGGTACACGACCTTTCGACATCTTTTCAAATATATACTGTCAAGGTCATCAAAACAATGTATGCATGCATTATATCCTTTATTTGTCTGACCTAAAAGATTACTTAAAGCAGGCCAATCATTGATTGTTATGAACAACATTGCTCGTAGGTCAAAGTGTTCTTGTTTTACTCATCCCAGACATGTACACCTGGTTTGTTCCATAAAACTAGAAGTTCTTCAACGAGTGGCTTCAGATAGACATCAATGTCGTTGCTAGGTTGCTTCGGACCTTGGATGAGGATCGGCATCATAATGAACTTCCACTTTATGCATAACCATGGAGGAAGGTTGTAGATACATAGAGTAACTGGCCAAGTGCTATGACTAGTGCTCTGCTCCCCAAAAGGATTCATATCATCTATACTTAAGGCGAACCTTAAGTTTCTAGCCTCATTTGTAAACTCTAGAAATTCCATGTCTATCGCTCTCCACTGGGACCCATCAGCTGGGTGTCTCAGCATATTGTCTACCTTACGGTCTTCTTTATGCCACCGCAATAACTTTGCATGGTCTTTATTTCTGAACAAACGTTTTAAGCGTGATATTATAGGAGCATACCACATAACCTTGGCAGGGATTTTCTTTCTAGGACGTTGTTCACCCTCGACATCACAAGGATCATTGCGTCTGATCTTATACCATGATGCTTTACATACCAGGCATTCATCTAAATTCTCGTATTCATTATCATGGTAGAGGATGCAGTTATTATGATATGCATGTATCTTCTGGATTTTTAATCCCAAAGGGCAGACAACCTTTTTTGCTTTGTACGTAGTGGTGGGCAATTCATTTGGCTTTGGAAGCATCTTCTTTATAAGGTTCAATAAATTCCCAAATGCCTTGTTGGATACACCATTCTTTGCCTTCCACTGTAGCAATTCCAATGTTGTACCCAGCTTTTTTTGCCCCTCTTCGGCCGTTGGGTATAGCAACTTCCTATGACCCTCAAGCATGCGCTCGAACTTAACTTTCTCTTTTTCACTTTCGCATTCTTGTTGTGCATCACGAATGGCATCGCCAAGAGCATCACCGAGATCATCTTCTGCCGCTACCTCTTCTTCATCTCCCCCCATTGTAGTATCATCAAAGGCACCATACTGAGCAATAATGTCATCAATGTCTAAATCTTTTCCTTCACCTTCTTTCATCATGACCCCGCTTTCTCCATGCTTAGTCCAACATATATAGTTTGACATGAAACCTGACTTAAGTAAATGTGAATGAAGACTCATTGAGCTTGAATATTCCTTTAAATTCTTACATAGGGCACATGGACAACACATGAAACCATCCCACTTATTTGCCTCAGCCACACCTAAGAAATAGTGCACGCCCTCAATAAAGTCTTGGGAGCGGCGATCGGCATTGTACATCCAATGGCGTGACATAATCTGCATTACATGACAAATTATGAAAACCTTTAACATAATTAAGTATTTTATTACACAACATAGATGACACACACACGGTTGATTAATTAACTAAATCTGACTACAACGTAAGCAATCCCAACTATCACTAAACAAACTAAAACTACAATGCACTTCAGTAATATAATTATTTCGTGACCATACGTAACTAAAACAGATAAATCATTCGTCTGTTGAATATCAATAAGTTTCTCCTGCTGGCTCACTGCCTCATCATCAGCATCCGCTACCTCAAGCGCACCCGAATTCTGCATGTATGTAGCATAATCTTCCTCCCAGTACCAACCATCGCATCCATTGTCCTCCCACTGAAATTAAAGCCAAAAAATATTTAGTCAAAAATATTCAAGAAAAGCAGGTCAATTAGCCATAATAATCAAATGCATAAGAAACTCACATCGCGATCCGGGCACTTGTAGAAAACACGACCCTTGTTGGGTCTCCGTCTCTTGACTCAGTACTCCATCACAATCTTCTGCTTACACTTGCCGCAGATAATGAGAGGGAGTTCTGGCCTCAGTCGATTCGCAACCGAACGAGAGGCCGAGGATCCGGTACTAGTTATCATCTACTTTCTATACTTATTTTTACAAACTAGTGTAAATTTCACATTTTCTAAAATAATATATTTAAACAAAACTAAAATTATTTATTTATCTAACTAAACCATGAAATATGTACTATGTATAATAGTAAAATACCAAACTATCAAGTGATTTTACTATTGTAAATCATCATGTGATTTTGAGCTAAAAATGACATAGAAATCATAATCAAATCCACCGGATCAAGTTACTTTCTATACTATTTTTGCAAACTATTGTAAATTTTTCATTTCTAAAGTAATATATTAAAAATAAATAAAAATATTTATTTATCTAACTAAACCCTGAAATGTACTACATATACTAGCAATACTAAACTATCAAGTGATTTTAATGAACTAATTTAACTTTTGTTTATCCAAACATATATGCAAATTATCATATGATTTTGAGCTAAAAATGACATAAAATCATAATAAAGTTCAACATATAAAGTTACACATGCATCTACATCGCAAAATAAGATAAGCTACTGATAAAACATAAGAGGATTAAGTTTGTTACCTCCAAAATCGAAGAGCAACACTAATGAAGGGGGAGAGAGCAAGAACAACAGCAAGCTGAAGAACAGAGGCAGTGAGTTTGAATGGAATGGCTCGGGCTTGGGGAGGAAGAAATGAGCTGGTCTATAAGCCGAGATAATTAGTCCCGGTTAGAGGGCCAAACCGGGACTAAAGATTAATCTTTATTCCCGGAGCACCACCCAAACCGAGACTAAAAGCTTTAGTCCCGGCTGGTATTACCAACCGGAACTACCAGTCGAGACTAAAGATCCCTACCCTGTGGACGACCGTTGAGCAGAAACTTTTAGTCCCAGTTGGTAATACCAACCGGGACTAAAAAAAACCTTTAATCTTGAGGACAAAAAAAAATACTGAGACTAATGTTAAATTAGAACATCGTTTTGAAGTATGTTCTCTGGTATCCACTGATCGCTGCTTCACATAACGCATGCGAGTACACATGTCAAAATTGGAATGGAGTACTGCACGCTGGCCACGTCGCCATGTGGGTAGGCCAAATGCTTGGCTGTCGTGGCGAGAAGCACTGTGGCAACCTTTAATTACTTCATGCGAAGTACTGTGAACAGCCCTAGCACGGGCCAAGCACAGTTGACAGTTGGGAACGGCCTGCTAAGGCACGGTACTATAGCCTGTTCGTTTGGCTGTGGCTTGTTATAAATGATCATAAATTTTCAGTTGAAATATTATTTTTCTCTTACACAAACCAGTCAGCAGTACTTCTCCACGAACCAGCAACGATACGAACCAGCCAACCGAACAGGCTGCTAATCGGCACGACGTCCTAACCGTGCCATGTTGTATCGTGTTGCCAGGCCGCAGTCACGGCCAAGGCACGACACTAAAGGCTCTTACACGTGCCACATCCATCGGCATAGGGCGTCGCCACATCGCTGACACAGAACCATGCCGAGTCGTCGTCGCAGCTCCGTACTGCGAATCATCACGTCGCGATTCCGCTGGTTATCGCGCCGCTGACGCTGTGCCCCATCGTGCGTCGTCCACTGACTCGCCGAACCACTGTGGTGCCGCCATACCTGCCTAGAGGAGAAGACAACATAGGGAGCATTAGTAGGAGTGGTATGGGGAGTGGGGACCATCAGCCGCCAGCCTAGGAAGTGAGAGGAATTTGGGTCAGGGAGCGCGAGGCAAGCAACGGAGCTAGAGAATTTGGCGGCCGAAAGGAGGAGGATGGAGGAGTGAGGAGGGAGTTGCTTTATATCTAGGTTTTTGCTACGTCCAATGGCCAGAAATGCTGCAAGTCATTTCAACGATAGAGAATAATCGGGTCACCATCGTGCCAGCCCATCAACCGTGTGGTACCCATGCTGGCACTGCAGCCCGGAGTCATGGCCCATGCACCGCCCAATGCCCATGCCCATGCCGGCACTGGTACTCGCACTATGGATTCCATGCCCTTGTCTGGTTAAGGCCATGCTTTTTTGGGTTGTGCCCATGCCGGGCCATCGGGCATGGACCGTTTGGCCATCTATATTTTGATGTACTCGTAGCCTCCCGTGACTTCCCAGCTATGTAAAAATATATAGACCGTTTTTTTCCATTGTTTGTAAACAGGACTCCTCGAAATAATTATGATTTATGAGGCCCTATTTTCTAGAGTCCTTGTTCACGTGAAATTTTGTAGAGATCCCAGACCATTCGCATGAATCAGACCGACCGGCCACTTCATGCTTCCCACGAGAATTTTTTTTTATTTTTAACACGTTTTTAACACTATTTTTAAATCTAATACCTCTTAACTTCCTTTTTTAAAACTAACCCTTTAAGCCGTGCCATGCATGACGGCGTGGCAAGCCTGCCACATAGCAGTCAGCCGAGCGCTGACTCACTGACGTGGCGTAACTTAGAAACAATATATCTTTTTCATATGATGTCGGACGAAGATGATAATTATATAAAAATTATAGCTCTCAACGAGATCTACAACTTTTTAGTACTTAACGATCTCAAATGTAAAAACTCAAAACTAAAAAGTTGTAGACCTCATCGAGGGCTACAACTTTCGTATAGAAAATATCTCCATTTGGCACCATATAAGAACGATACGATTTTTTCAATGCGACAAACGCTTGTACACGATTAATACGATGCTAAAACTTTTTTTTGAGCATCTTAACAACCTCAAATGAAAAAACTCAATACTAGAAAGTTGTAGACCTCGTTGGGAACAACAATTTTCATATAAAGATCATCTTTCATCCGAGGTCATGTGAAAAAGATACAATTTTTTCTAAGTTGCGCCACGTCAGCGAGTCAGCGCTGGGCTGACTGCCACGTGGTAGGCCTGCCGCACCGCCATGCATGGCGTGGCCAAAAGGGTTAGTTTAAAAAAAAGTTAAGAGGTGTTAGATTTGAAAATAGTGTTAAAAATAAAAAAAAAATCCCCACGAGGTCTTCTTTGAAAAAAAATATGCTAATCTAGTTAAGGTTTCACGCTTGCAATGGCTATATAGTTTAATCTGTGCCCCACTACACGATACTTCGTGTAAGGGCATGTAGAACTGGTCCCTTAACCAGGGAGCCTAGAGACGGAGCCGCGTCGCCTTGCGAGGTGACAGGAGCGTGGCGTGCTCCCATGCAGAGAACATGTCTCCAATAGCGATGTATGGCTCGTCTGCTCGACTCATTTTTGCACGGATCTCAGACGCGCGTGTTTCATAGTTTGGTTTTGATAATCCATCAAGCCTATTTGGACTAACTCTATACTCTAAATGTGAAATTGAGATAGGTTGGCCCAATCCAAGTGATAGAGCAAGGTGATGATCATGATGTTGGTGATGACCACAATGAAGATCAAGTGCTCCACTTTGAAAAATAAAAAAGAGAAAAATAAAATGAGCTCAAGGCAAAGATATATTTGATAGGGCTATTTTGTCTTGCCACTCAAGACACCAAGTGGGTGTGAGTGGATTTAGGATAAATAGACGTAGTATTAAGAGGGGGTGATCTCATGGCAAATGCGGTTATCTAAGTGCCACTAGGTGATCTAACACTATTCATTTGCATTAGGACCTAGTGAGTGCTAACAACCCTTGAAAATTTTTTTGGAAAATGCTAACACTCGTGCACAATGATGATACACTTCGTGGTTAGCAAATTGGGAACAAGGGTGAAGTGATTGAAGTTGAAAAGGAGGTCACTAGGGTGACCGGACACTGTCCTTGGGTGGACCGGACGCGTCCGGTACTTAACCCTAGGCTTGGTCTGCTTAGGCCAAAGTGACCGGACGCTGGCCCGTGGCAGCGGCCGAACTTGACTGTTACATTGTTCATCAACTGAAAACGCAAGGCAATGGTGACCACACGCTGTGGTGTCGACCGGACTTTGGGATCGGACGCGTCCGGTGCGGAATTGGATGCTCTCTGTCTTAACGAAATAATTCGTCGGACGCAGGGTGCATCTAGTCGGTCCATGAAGAGCAGCTCTAGGAGCTCTCAGGACTATGACCAGACTCTTAGCGTGGGTGCGTCCAGTCGTGGACCAGTGCGTCCGCGATGCTTGGCTGATAGCGCGGGAGCGAGTAGCCGTTGGACGCCAACAGCTATATTCAAAACGACGGGACACGTGGCGCATTTGGAGCGACCGGATGCCACTGACCGGACACGTCTGGTGCAACATGAAAGTGTATCCGGTCAGTACGTAGATAATGAGACTTGAGCCCAACGGGTATGTGACTCTTTGGGGCTCTATATATTTGTGTTGGACGGCTCTAGCTCACTCTCTTGGACACTTTGATCATTGATACATCCTTGTGAGCTAAGCCAAACACCTCCCACTCATCTACATCATTGATTCATCATCGTTGTGATCGGTGGTGATTCTAGTGCATTTGCTTAGTGTTTGAGCATCTAGTGGCACTAGTGATCGTGTGAGCTGCGTGATTGCTTGTTACTCTTGGTGGTTGCTGCCACCTAGACAGCTTGAAGCAGCTTGAGGAGGTTGGCACGTGTTGGTGATTGTTCATGGCCATCTCCTAATGGATTTGTTAGGGGTTCTTGGACTTATTTCCCGATGGAGCACCAAAAGCACTTTTAGTGGAATGCTCGTAGCTTGTGGATCCTCATCTTGTGTTGGCTGTGTGGCTGTGCAGTACCCTATTGAGGGTTAGGCGTGTAAAGCCTATTAGCGCGTGAACCACCAAGTGAGTGAATTGCTACAATGGGGACGTAGCTTGCCGGCAAGCAAGTGAACCTCAGAGGAAAAATCATTGTGTCAGTCGGTATTTATTGTGATTGATTTTTGGCTTGCCCGGTTCGGTATACACCCCTCTACCTCTCTTGTTTTATATTTATATACTTATCTTGTGTAGATGTAGCATAGCTTGTGGGTGTAGCTCTCTTGAGTAGCATAGAAGTAATTAGTTGAATTACTTGTTTAGTTAGCTCACTAGCTAGTACAAGTAGTGACATAGCCATTGAATGCTTACTGATCATAGTTAACTAGAATTGTTGGTAGATGGCTTGTCTTTTGAGTAGAGCTAGAGCAAAACACATTTTGCCTTTTTAGTTGACTAACAAAGTTGCTCTAGTGTATTTATAGAAATTTGTTTAGGCTAATTCACCCCCCTCTAGCCATTTATGACCATTCAACGCTGGAAGGAGCTATCGCGCCAAAATCTTCTCCCTATATACCTGGTTAACCCTTGCTAGTTGCCGCAGATAAGAAGAGCAAGGGCGCCTTGACTGCTGCGTCTATGGCGGTGGCGGCGTCCCCGACGCACACATTCAGTCGCGGAAGTTGCTCGATGGTGACAGCTAGCAACCAGAAGGCAATGATTTGAAGGAAGAGGCTGAGGACATTACTCTGAATAAGTTTAAGGTAGCAAACAGAAGGCATGGCTGATATTCTGAAGAAGACCACAACAATGTGTCAACTTTGGCTTTCAACATGTTTTTAGTATGCAAGTGTTACTAAAAAGAGGGGCATATGTTAACACCCAAAAATGTCCAAACAACATAACGGACTCCTACATCATGTTTCTACCGTCGAGATAGTTAGAAAAGCATACTTGGATTATCTCATTTGGAGTGTGGACGAAGAAAACAGCTTTTGGGGGCTTAATCAAGCCAAAACTGGCCAGGGCAGTGTCGGGGACCAATACTAGGGTACCCGAAGAAGAGGAGTTGATAGCCATCAACGCTAATTCATCAGAGCGATTAAGAACGCGACTACATTTCCCAATGGGCCCTGCCTTGTCCAAACCACCAAGGCCGTAGGCTCCGTTTTGTCCGATCGTCCGACCCCCGAGGGTTGGGAACACCTTAGGCTGACTCCCGAGGGATGGCTCCGCCTCGCCCGACGTCTAAGAGCTGGCTCTGCCTTGCCTAACCCCCGAGGGTTGGCTCCGCCTCGCTCGATGTCTGAAGGATGGCTCCGCCATGCCCGATGTCTAAAGGATGGCTCCGCCTCGCCCAACGTCTGAGGATTAGCTCCGCTTCGCCCCACCTCCGAGGGTAGGCTCCGCCTCGCCCAACGTCTAAGGGCTGTCTTCGCCTCGCTTGATCCCCGAGGGGTGGCTCCGCCTCACTCGACGTCTGCGCGCGACTCCTTTCTAACGACGCACGCAGATAAGGCAGGGCACTCAAGTCAACCGCAATACCAAGGATCATACCCTGCATGCCTGCAGGAAAGTACTGTTAGGACATGACAAGAAGGGCGCTTTGAGACCTTTCAAGCATGCAGAGCCCAAACAGTGTTGTAGGTGCCGACATTTGTCTTACAGTGTTGTGGGCGCCGCCATTTGCCCTCGGGCGCTGATCCTGATGGAAGTTCACGACAACCACTACGGTTCAGGAGGAAACTCGCATCACCTACAGTAACGGACGTGAGGTCACTGCGCTGTCTGCTCCCTATATGGTTGTGGATCAGCACCCTGGTCCGCTGCGCCGTCCGCCGGGGCGGGATGGGACGTGACAACTTGCTGACAATGCTAGGACATGGCATCATCAGCGGACATGCACCCAGTGTGGAGCTCATGTCAACGAGGCCCGCACAGAGGAAAAGGAAGACCCGACATCTTTGAAGGACCTCCTTTGCCTCTGGTTTTTCTTCTTTTTTCTCCCATCTGTAATCCCTGCTCTCCCTTGGTCTATAAAAGAGAAGGCAGGGCACCCCACTAAGGGGATCGATTTCACCACATCACTGCAGAACCACTAGCATCAAACCTCAAACGCGGAGCTGAGCAGCAACCAAGCTCTCAGCACCCATTCGACCTTTCCATCAGAGACTTGAGACTTGTCCCTCTCTCGCCCGTTTGTAACCCCTACTATGAACTTTTCAGTGTTAATAACACGAGCAGCAGCCACGAACTGGACGTAGGGACATTCTGCCCGAACCAGTATAAACCTTGTGTTTTTTTAACACACCATCCGGGCCAGACGCGTAATAACACAAATTTACTCGTTGGTGTTTATTCGAAATACCGACAAGCAGATTTGGTGATTTTCCAAGTTCCTCAAATGTAAGAATGAACTGCACCATTGCATTACACTCGTTGAGATGATAAAAAAACATATATGGATCACCTCATTTGGAGCCTAGATGAATCAATTATAATTTTCAAAAGGTTTTCTGTCCTGGACCCGCTAAAAGAGGCCAGGCCGGTTCTGAAACCGGCCAGGTCGGTTTTGGCAGACCCAGATAAAATCGAAAACGTATTTTGGCGTGTTTTGCAACGGTTTTTTTGGCCGGATAAGAACACCACCTCCTTCTAAATATAAGGGCATGGGCGATTAAAGTGCCCAATACACACAGTCAAACCAAATGCAATTTACTTTTATCTCTCTTTGTCCTAATCCCTTCCAATCTCCATGTTGTTGTTGATCGCTTGATTCGATGGCCAAGGATGACGCCCTAAGCTTGTTGGCCGACCTAGGGCAACCCGACGATGTCCTCATCCCAATGGGGTTTCTCCTTGGCGAGAGTTTCTCGACGGTTCCTTGCTAGTTTGCTCGAAAACTAGCTATTCTTCGTAAGCAAGCACGATTGGTTATCCTTTGATGGTTTCCCCGAAAACCTCGCCGTTCTTTACCACGTAAGTGTGTTTTTTGTTGCCCTAGGCCTTTCTCGGGCTATCTAGAAAAAGGGCTTTCTCGGGCTAAACACGAGAGAACCGGCAAGGCCGACTCACTAAACCAGCTAGGCCGGTTTATGCAAAGTGGCGCCGTCTCGGCCCATTTTGTGATCAGTGCTATCTAGTGGTGTGATACTCGTTGCCCTAGGGCTTTCTCGGGCGAAACATGAGAGAACCGGTAAGGCCGAATCCCTGGACTGGCTAGGCTGGTTTCTGTAGAGTGGCACCTCCTGGGTCCGTTTTGCGACCCGTGCAACCTAGCACTTGTAGTGTGCGACCGATCTTCGCGTCAACAAATACTTTAATCAAAATTAAGAAAGTTTAGCTTCATCCAACTATACATTTTTTTAGATGAGACACGTAGGCAGTGACAGCAACTACAGCTGCACGTCAGCAGGAACACGACGTGCTTTTAAAAAGGGGGCGCGTTTGCAAACCATGTAGCAGGCCCTTGACAATTACAGCCACTGAGCCAGGTTAATTAATTTGCAGTGACTTGGGTCGATCCATGGAGACCGTATATAGCTTCATCAGAAGAGCAGTAGGCATTATCCAATCACGACACATAGCCAGGGAAATATAGTAGAACACCTAAAATTACAGACTATAAGAACAAGCAAAGATAAAAGTGTGTGTCCGCGGTCGGCAACACGAATACAGAATGTCAGAATACCAAGATAAAAGTGTGTGTCCGTGTCAGTTGTTGTACATCGTACCGCTACTCTATTCCACAACACTTGATCGAGCAGACAGCAGGGCAAGCTGGCACTCCTTCACGAACGGGATGAGATGTTGTCAAGATCGTGGAGAAATCTGACGAAGTCAGCGTGAGACGAGCCCCCTTCCTGGATCGCCTTGGCTGCCGCATCTTTGGCCGCCGCCGCCCTCTCTCTGAGCGCCCGCCCACCCTCGGATTCCATCACCCACCTTATCTTTGTCTCCACCTGATCGGCCGCCACCACCTCGCCGTCGTATCCCCTCATCTCCACCCCGAGCTTCATCTCCTGCACGATGAACACCTTGTTCATCTTCTGCTCTGCATACATCGGCCAGCACAGGAGCGGCAGCCCCGCCGTGATGCCCTCCAGCGTCGAGTTCCACCCACAGTGCGTCATGAAAGCGCCGGCCGCCCTGTGGCGCAGCACGTCCACCTGCGGCGCCCAGCACTTGAACACGAGGCCTCTGCCCATGGTCCTCTCCAAGAAGCCGTCTGGAAGGAGCGCGCCGAGGTCTGGCTCCGGCAGCGCCTCGTCGACGATGCGCCGGGTGCGCACCACCCAGAGAAACCTCTGCTCTGACCTCTCCAGGCCGACGGCGACCTCCTTCAGCTGTCTCTCGGAGAACGTGCCCAGGCTCCCAAAGCAGAGGAACACGACGCTGCGGTCGGGCTGCGAGTCCAGCCAGCGGAGGCACTCGTGCTCCTTTTCCCCACCGCCGCCGGACACCAGTGGCCCGATGCAGTAGACCGGTGGCGTGTCACGGCCGGGCACGCACAGCCCGTCCCGCAGAGCGCGCACCGCCCGCATCTCCAGCTCCACGAAGGTGTTGACGAGGATCCCGTCGGACGCCGCCATCCGCTGCAGCGTTTGGAGGATGGCCTTGCCTGCTTCGAGGTCCTTGTCATCTTCTCTCGGCAGATCCGACGCCTTGAACGGAGGAGCTCCCGGCAAGGAAAGGGTAGCATCGCCAGCGTCTATGGAAGCTGTGTAGGTGTCTTGGTCGAAGGCGAGGCTGAGGAAGACAGCGAGGTCCCCGGCGCACGAGGCGTAGGAGTAGTAGACGGGCAGCCTGAGTTCGGCCGCGACGTCGAGCGCGTCGGGGCAGAACATGTCGATGACGAGCGCGTCAACGGCGGGCAGCGATCGGAGGAAGTCGAGGAGCGGAGCGTTCATGGTCTTGAGGTAGTCCACCATCTGGAGGACGTAGTGCTTCTTGCTGGGAGCATCGTCGGAGTTGGAGCCGGAGCCGGTGCCAGAACCAGAGGTCGCAGGCAGCGACGACGACGCCGGTAGGACGTGGAAGGAGATGGACGGGTTGGAGGCCGCGGCACAGGCGACCACGGCGGGGAAGTCGAGGGCCCCGAGCTCGGACGGCGGCTTCACGAGCGCCACGGTGACGGCGACGCCGTGCTGGACGAAGACCTTGGCCAGCTCGATCATCGGCATCACGTGGCCGGCGCCGAGGCCCGGGTAGAGAACCACGGTTTTCTTCATCGCTAGCTGCACGGCTCAGCTCGAGTTGGCTCTGGCCTTCTTGGAAGGAAGTGGACGCTGCGGACCCGACAGGGGTGCGCTCCACAGATCACTGCTGCATATAACACATGTGAGTACACTGTATACATGGCAAAATTGGAGTGGAGTACCGCACACTGGCCGCATCGCCATGTAGCCAAATGCTTGGCTGGCGTTGGGAGAAGCACTGGGGGAACCTCCTCCGGTGACTTCCGGCTATGTAAACGTATATATATACCCTGTTTTACATTGTTTGTGAACAGGCCTCCTTGGAATAATTAGGATTTATGAGGCCCTATTTTGCTAGCTTGTTGACAGGAATTGCCACTGAAGTCTGATGGGGTTGCTGACAGCGACTTGTTGATAGAAAGCCATTGAGGTACTCATGGCGAACTACATGCTAGCTTTGATTGCTTTTGGAGTAGAATATGGTGGTTTTGTTTTTGGACTCCTACCAGATGGTGCTAGTTTTTATTGTTGTTGGACGGGCAACCTGATGTTGTGCTAGCTTTTGATCAATGTTATTAGATCGCTTTTGGTTGAATGGGTTTTGCTCAACAGGCAAAAAATGTTTGATTGCTGTACAGCAGGATGACAAAAATTTCTAGTTTTTGTAACAGAATTGCTAAACCTCAACCGGTTGATTTAGCCCCTCCCATCAACTGATTTTTGGGGCATCTGATCTTACGCAAACGGCTAGCAAGAGGCGCGGCCGACGAGCAGGCGAGGCGCATGCAGCCAGCGAGGGCCGGCGAGGCAGCACGCGCGGCCAGCCTCAGAGCTCGCGGCCCCGACCATGGCGGGCGCGGTGCAGGACCGGCGTTTCGCGACGAGGAGGGCCGCGGCTGGCTATGAGGAGGGCGACGAGGAGGGCCACCCCCAGGCCGGATCACCGTTGCTGCTTCTTCTCCGAACTCTGTTTGCATGCGCGTTCAACGGAAGGGAAGGGAAGTGCGCAGGTGAGGGAAGGGAAAGGATAAGGTTGGGTAGGTGTATCCCACCACAATTTGGGAAATTTTATTTTGAAATTTGTGAATAATTTGAAATATATTTTTTTGATATCTTTAATCTGTAATTCATAAAAATAATTTGAAATTTTTTCTAAAAATTTTGGCATAACTGTGAGTGCATGGAAAAGATTCAGTTGATAGGAGGGGCCAAAACACCTAGACAGATTCTTTTGTAATAAGCTATATGCTTCTATGTTGGCTTGATGTGAACAAGCTAGTGACATGATTACTTATGTACTTGTCTGGGACCAATACCAGGGTACTCGGAGAAGAGGAGTTGATACCCATCAACGCTAAATTCAACAGAGCCATCAAGAACGCGACTACATTTCCCAGTAGGCCCCACCTCGTCCAAACCACCAAGGCCACAAGCTCCGTTTCGTCTGATCGTCCGACCCTCGAGGGCTGGGAACGCCTCAGGCTGACTCCTGAGGGATGGCTCCGCCTCGCCCGATGTCTGAAGGATGGCTTTGCCTCACCCGATGTCTGAGGATTGGCTCCGCCTCGCCCGACATCTGAGGGATGGCTCTGCCTCGTCCGACCCCCAAGGGTTGGCTCCGCCTCGCCCGACCCCCGAGGGCTGTCTCCGCATCGCCCGACGTCTAAGGGCTGGCTCCGCTTCGCCCGACCCCCGAGGGTTGGCTCCGCCTCACCCGACGTCTGAGGGTTGTCTCCGCCTCGCTCGACGTCTTAGGGCTGGCTCCGCCTCGCCCAACTCCCGAGGGCTGACTCCACCTCACCCGACGTCTAAGGGCTGGCTCCGCCTCGCCCGACTCCCGAGGGGTGACTCCGCCTCGCCCGACGTCTGCGGGCTGTCTCCGCCTTGCCCAACGTCTAAGGGCTGGCTCCACCTCGCCCGACGTCTAAGGGCTAGCTCCACCTCGTCCGACTCCCGAGGGGTGAGTCCGCCTCGCCCGAGGCCTACGGGCTGGCTCTGCCTCGCCCGACATCTGAGGGCTGGCTCCGCCTCGCCCGACGTCTACGCACGACTCCTTCCTAATGACGCACGTAGATAAGGTAGGGCACTCAATTCAACTACAATACCGAGGACCATACCCTGCACGCCTATAGGAAAGTACCGTCAGGATATGACAAAAAGGGCGCTTTGAGACCTTCTAGGCATATCAGAGCCCAAATAGTGTTGTAGGCACCAACATTTGTCTTACTATGTTGCGGGCACCACCATTTGCCCTCGAGCACGGATCCTAATGGAAGCTCATGACAACCACTACGGTCCAGGAGGAAACTCGCATCACCTACAGTAATGGACGTGCTGTCACTGTGCCGTCTGCTCCTTGTGTGGCTGCGGATCAGCACCCTGGTCCGCCACGTCACTCGTCGGGGAGGGATGGGACGTGATAACTTGCTGACAATGCCAGGACATGACATCATCAGTGGATAGAGGCCCATCGCATTCCTATCAGGATCAGTGGACATGTACCCAGCGTGGGGCTATCCCTGGCACCGCCTGCCATGTCAGCGGGGCCCGCACAGAGGAAAAGAAAGACCCGACATCTTTGAAGGTCCTCATTTGCCTCTGATTTTTCTTCTTTCTCCCATCTGTAAGTCCTGCTCTCCCTTGGCATATAAAAGGGAAGGCAGGGAACCCCACTAAGGGAATCGATTCAAGACATCACACATAGTTGAGCAGCAACCAAGCTCTCAGTACCCATTTGACCTTTTCATCAGAGACTTGGGACCTGTCCCTCTCTCGCCCATTTGTAACCCCTACTATGAACTTTTCAATGCTAATAACACGAGTAGCAGCTATGAACTGGACATAGGGACATTCTGCCCAAATCAGTATAAACCTTGTGTTTTTTAGCACACCATCCGGGCCAAACACGCAATAATACAAATTTACTCGTTGGTGTTTACTCGAAACACCAACAGTTGGCACACCAGGTAGGGGACTTTGCGCATCCCGACATTAACATCAGGCCATGGATTGTTAGTCATGACATCAGCAGGGTCCCGGGCGCACACGTGCGCTTCGGCGACCAGGACTTCAACATCACAGTGGGAGGAGAGTTGGTATTGGCTCACGCCGCCATCCAACCTCTCCCCTACATCGACCTTGACCACAAGAGGCTTGAGCGCCAACTCAGCGTCTTCCTAGGACCCCAGCCGACCCGAGAGGACCTACGCCGCCTCACCTTCTCTTACGCCAATGACATGGCGTAGCTCACCGGAGGGGAACCCCTCTCTTCGGAACACCTCAACTAGAGCGCCCCGATAGTGCTCCCATTCGGTCTCAGCAACGCCGCGAAGACCGTTAGCCACCTTGTGGCGCAACACATGATTCTACCTCCTACGAATGATGAATTCGTGGGGATGATCGAGCACGTCACGGAATCTTTCCATGACCTCCTCGTAGATGAGCTAGAGTCACCCTTTGGCTCTGACTCTAGCAGAGGAAGCCATCACCCCTCTCGTGAATGCTTCATGACAAGTACCCCCGAGGGACACATCGAAAGCGTCCATGAGGGGGAGGCTACCCCAGTGAACGACCTCAGTGACGAGGCTGAGGGGGACATAACAGCTCCACCTTGCATGCGGGTGGAGCAGCTGAAAGCCCAACACCGAGAGATTGAGGAAGCGCGACTCTAGCTCGAGCAGGAATGCGTGGAGCTCGATCGAGAGATCGAACGCCACGGAGATGGTGGGCACACATGCATCATGGCTCGTGATGTGAACCAGATGATCATCGCCGATGAAGAAGGCCTCCCACACTTCGCCCGGGCAAGTCAGAACATCGCCGCTATGGCGGCCTTGCTCCATGGTCTTCCAGAGGCTATGATGCCCAAGGATTGTTGGGCCCACCATGAGATTCGTACGCTGTTCGAGCATGTGGCGACGCAGTAGGCAGAGACCTCATTGTCTCGACAATGCGAGCTCGACGCCAGCCAATGCACGCTCTTCAAGCGCCCCGGTAGGGACATGTCGGTCCACCAGGCACCACAAGGCAGTGGGTAGCACGCCACGGTCCTAATGCATCAACATCTCAGCCGCAACCATGACGCATGCAACACCCTCGACACTCGTAGGCATACCCACGACGACCCAGGAGAGGGAGCTAGCCACGGCTGTCACCCTCACCATGGCGGATGCTACGACAGCAGTGAGGACTAAAGCCCAAGCCCTGGCCTACCGGGGCCTTAGGCCTTCAGTCAATACATCCTCAACGCTGCCTTCCTGCCAAGGTACCGACCACCAACCAACATCCTAAAGTACTCTAGGGAGACGAACCCTGCACTATGGCTCAAGGATTATCGGCTTGCCTGCTAAGCCGGTGGTGCAGATAATGACGATTTCATTATCCGCAACCTTCCATTATTCTTGGCCGATTCAGCACGAACATGGTTGGAACACCTGTCGTCCAACAGAATCCAGAGTTGGACGAACCTGAAGGAGATCTTTGTGGGGAACTTCTAAGGCACATACAAGCGCCCTAGGAACCCATGGGACCTCAAGAACTACCAATAGAAGGTCGGTGAGACCCTCCATGGGTACATCTGGTGTTTCTCCTGGCAGTGCAACGAGCTACCTAATGTCGCCGATGCTGACGTCATAGGAGCTTTCCTGTCTGGGACCACTTATGAATCTCTGGTTCACAAGCTGGGACGCAAGGGCCCGCGAGCCACCAAGGAACTCCTCGACATCGCTGCCAGCCATGCCTCGAGTGAAGAAGCAGTCGGAGCGATCTTCGACCACCTCAATGACAAGGCGAGGGGGGACGAGGACACCAGCGAAGGCACCTCCAATCGTCCCGCCAAAAAGAAGAACAAGCAACGGTACGAGGGCTCGCTCGTAGCCACCGCTGATGGCAGAGGTGGTCAGAAGCCCATAGAGGGCACTTCGAACCACTTAGAAAAACTACTCGAGGGGCCATGCCCGAACCATGCCTTCCCCATCAAGCATCTATACAAGGACTATGCCCTCATAAAGCGGTTCTTGTTCAGAGGCTCAAACCAAGGAGAGCCTGGGAAGGACCCCAACCCTACCATGGATGACACCGAGAGGAAGGATGGTAGCTTTCCAACACCAGATGGCTACCTCATGATCTTTGGAGGATCAGAGGCCTACGACACCAAACGCTGCTAGAAGATCACATGCCATGAGGTCTACACGACCGAACCAGCCACACCTGCCTTCCTTCGATGGTCAGAGTCACCATAACCCTCGATAGGACCAACCACCAAGAGAGCATCCCACAGTCGGGGAGGTACCCACTCGTGGTTTAACCAATTGTCGGTAGGAAGTGGCTCACTAAGGTACTGATGGATGGGGGCAGCGGCCTCAATATCATGTACGCCGAAATGCTCGACACCATGGGCATCGACCGAGCGCGTGTCCGGCCAACTGGAGCACCTTTCCACGGCATCGTGCCTAGAAAGCAAGCCATGCCACTTGGGCAGATCGATCTATCCATCACCTTTGGGGATCCATCCAACTATAGGATGGAGACCCTCACCTTTGAAGTGGTTGGGTTCTAAGAAACCTACCACACCTTCCTGGGACAACCATGCTACGTGAAGTTCATGGCTGTCCCCAACTACACCTACCTCAAGCTAAAGATGCCAGGCCTAGGCGGGGTCATCAACATCGACACCTCCTTTCAATGAGCGTATGAGTGCGAAGTCGAGTGTTGCGATCACACCGCAGCCATCATCGCCTCTGCAGAGGTTGTGGCTCTTAGGAAGGAGGTCGCCGAAGAAGCACCCGACCCCAAGCGGTCGACCGGGTCCTTTGAGCCAGTGGAGGGCTCTAAGGAGGTCCTCGTAGACCCTAGGAGCACTGAGGGCAAAACAGTGCGCATTGGTACAACACTTTCCTCCAAATAGGAAAGCGCGCTCGTCGGCTTCCTCCACGCCAATAGAGACATTTTTGCGTGGAAACCCTCGGACATGCTAGCCATTTCAAGGGAAGTCGCTGAGCAAGCCTTGAAGATCCACCTAGGCTCCAAGCCAATGAAACAAAGCCTACATCGCTTCGACGAGGGGAAACGCAGGACCATCGATGAGGAGATCGTAAAGCTTTTTGCGGTCGGATTCATCAAGGAAGTGTACCACCCAGAGTGGTTAGCCAATCCCATTCTTGTACAAAAGAAGAGTGGGAAATGGAGGATGTGTGTTGACTACACAAGTCTCATCAAAGCATGCCCAAAGGATCTGTTTCCTTTGCCGCGCATAGACCAAATAGTTGACACTACCTCAGGGTGTGAAACCCTCTACTTCCTTGATGCGTACTTCGGGTACCATCAAATCATGATGAAAGAGTCTGACCAGCTCATGACATCTTTCATCATCCCCTTTGGATCGTTCTGCTATGTCACAATGGCGTTCGGTCTGATGAATGTTGGGGCCACATACCAGCGTTGTATGCTCAAGTGTTTTAGGGACCTCATCGGGTAGACCATTGAGGCCTACGTTGATGACATCGTGGTCAAGTCCAATTGGGCTGACCACCTCGTAGCTGATCTTGAGCAGACCTTTGCAAAACTCTGAGCAAACGGCATCAAACTCAATCCTGAGAAGTGTATTTTTGGGGTCCCAAAGGGCATGCTGCTTGGTTTCATTGTCTCCGAGCGTGGCATCAAAGCAAACCCAGAGAAGATCTCAGCCATCATAAGGATGGGCCCAATTCAGAACATGAAGGGAGTACAATGAGTTACTGGGTGCCTAGCCGCACTTAGCCACTTCATCTCACACCTCAGTGAACGAGGTCTCCCGCTTTATCGATTTCTTTAGAAGGCCGGCCACTTCGAATGGACATCCGAGGCTCAGGAGGCACTTGACATGGTCAAACTGCTTCTGACAAAGGCCTCGATCCTAGTTCCTCCTACTGATGGAGAACCCCTCCTGCTCTACATTGCAGCCACCACACAAGTGATTAGCGCTGCCTTGGTGGTGGAGTAGGAAGAAGAGGGGCACGCCCTCATAGTCCAGCGCCCTGTGTACTTCATCAGCAAGGTCCTTCCGACTCGAAGACCCACTACCCCCAAATCCAAAAGCTTCTGTACATCATCCTCATCACCAAGGGGAAGTTACGCCACTACTTTGAGTCACATCCGGTGATGGTCATGACATCCTTCACCCTCGGCGAAGTCGTCCAAAACTAGGATGCCACGGGAAGAACCGTGAAATGGGCACTCGAGCTGATGGGTCAGGGCATTGCATATGCCTCCCGGAGGGCCATCAAGTCTTAGGTGTTGGCTGATTTCATCGCGGCATGGACCGAGGTCCAAATGCCACCAGCGGTCATCGATCAAGAGTACTAGACGATGTACTTCAACGGATCACTGATGAAGAAGGGTGCCGGCACAGGGCTAGGCTTCATGTCGTCCCTCGGGGTATGCATGAGGTACATGGTCCATCTCCATTTCCCCTCCTCCAACAATGTGGCCGAATATGAGGCGCTCGTCAATGGCCTATGCATTGCCATTGAGTTGGGCATCAGACGTCTCGAGGTTCGAGGAGATTCCTAGCTGGTTGTTGACCAAGTCATGAAGGAGTCAAGCTGCCATGATGCCAAGATGGCCGCATACTACCGAGAAGTTCGCTAGTTGGAGGACAAGTTCGACGGCCTCGAGCTCAATCATATCCTAAGGCGCTTCAATGAGGCAGCCGACGCACTTACAAAAGTAGCATCCGGCCAAGAGCCGGTGCCAACAGGCGTCTTCACCAGCGACCAACACAAGCCCTCGATTCACTACTAGGGGTTAGAACAAGGCGGTGATGGTCTGTCCAATCTAGGCTTAGGGCTGACCAACCGTCGGCTACAGCTGGCCCTAAAGTTATGGAGCTCAAAGAGGACCCAGCGATAGAGCCTGACCCTCTGGTCGACTGGAGAACGCTCTACCTCTACTATCTCCTCCGTGATGCACTACCAATGGACAAGATGAAGGCTCGATGGCTCACACGTCACGCCAAGTCCTTTGTTCTTGTGGAGGGCGAATCCTACAAGGGAAGCCACACTGGGATCCTACAGCGTTGCATCCCCATCGAACAAGGGAAACATTTCCTGAGCGATATCCACGGTGGGGTCTTCGGCCACCATGTCACATCTAGAACCCTGGTTGGAAACATGTTCTGACAGGGCTTCTACTAGCCCACCGCTGTAGCCGACGATGAGCAAATCGTGTGCACCTACAAAAAGTGTCAGTACTACGCTCGGCAGATTCACCTACCGGCCCAAGCACTCTCGACAATCCCTATCACATGGCCATTCATGGTCTGGGGCTCGATCTGGTTGGACCTCTCAAGAGGGCGCTCGGAGGCTACACCCACTTGCTTGTCACCATAGATAAGTTCACAAAGTGGATAGAAGCTCGGCCGATCTCTGCAATCAAATCCAAGCAAGCCGTGCTATTTTTCCTCAACATCGTCCATCGCTTTGGAATCCTAAACTCCATCATCACGGACAATGACATGCAGTTCACCGGAAAGAAGTTCCTTCAATTCTATGATGAACACCACATCTAGGTCGATTGGGCTGCCATCGCGCACCCCCAAACGAATGGGCAGGTTGAGCGCGCAAACGGCATGGTCCCACAAGGCTTCAAGCCTAGGATCTTCAACCGGTTGAACAAGTTTGGTGCACACTGGTTCACCGAGCTTCCTTCAATACTCTAGAGCCTGAGGACAACCCCCAGTCGAGCCACTAGCTACACACCCTTCTTCATGGTCTACGGTTCCGAGGCCGTCCTCCCAACCTACCTTGACTATGGGTGTACGATGAACAGGGAGCCAAAGCATCCCATGAGGATGCCATGGACTAGCTAGACGAAGCGCACGATGTCACCCTCCTCCACTTGGCCAAATACCAACATGCGTTGCGATGGTACCACAGCCGACAAGAGTGGGGTCGAGCCTTTAACGTCGGAGACTTGGTCCTCCACCTCGTACAGAGCAACAAGGACCGCCACAAGCTCTCCCCGCCATGGGAGGGACCATACGTAGTTGCAGAGATACTCTGACCAGGCGCCTACAAGCTCAAGACCATCGACAGCAAAATCTTCACCAATGCCAGGAACATCGAGCAGCTACGTCGCTTTTACCCCTAATAAATGCACACTTTCTCTTATCAAAACCCCCCGATCCTTTGTGACATTCGACCCCAGCGAACAGCAAGGGGTCAGGCCACACTCGGGGGATGATATTTGTATATTTATCCTACAAACATTCTCTGTGTCTGCCCCCTTTTCTCACGTTAATGCTTAGGAGCTAGGTTTTTGGGAACAAATTCTGAGTATAACTGGTCGGATTGTGAGAAACCTACACCCCCAATGGCTACGGCGCCTTTGCTCTCCAGCGTGATCAGAGCTGACTCACCCGCACTTCAAGCTTTTATGACCTTAACTATGAAAAGGGTTAGAATGTGCTAAACCATTTTTTATAAAAAGGGGGAGAAGAGCTAAAAGTTGTTTGCTATAACGAAGAGTAAGAGCTTATCCATTTTGCACAAGTTCATTGCTCGGCTTATCTGCCTAACTAAATTCTTGCGCGGGGTGTTCTCGTTCCCTATTTCCATAGGAAAAACTTGTCTCAGTAGGTAACACGAGTCAATCGGACAGCTTGGACACTAACGAGAAACGGGTAAGGAGCAGACAGGATCATGCTCATATCCGGTGGAGGTTTTCTGAACCCATCACTCTTACCATCAAGGTAAAACCAGTGCCTAGGTCGATCAAACGGCTCAAAACCACCTCCAAGAGACAAACACCCTTACTTACTTTACGTATTAATTTTGATGCCGAGCCTCTAACCCCAGCAATGGCAGAGGGTCGGACATCACTCGGGGGCTGGTGGGAGTGTCTATTCGCTAGACTTTCTCTTTGTCCGACCCCTCCTTATGTTTAAAAACTAGAGGCACGGTGTGTGGGCGCAAACTTTGAATGAGCCTGGTCGGACCGCTAGGACCCTATGCCCCAGCGGCTATGGCATTTTTCCCACCAGCATGATCAGAGTCTTTGTCTCCGCACTCCAAACCTTAACCTCCACCTTCTTAGGAAGGGTTTGGAGGGGCCTACCTATGTAATCTCCATCGAGGAGAGACCGTCAGGTCGCCCAAGTCAATCGAATGGCTCGAGCCGCTACCGAGAGACAGATATGGAAGAATGAGAGGCTCATGCAGGTTACACTGGTCTCATCATGAACGTCGAACCTGAACCCCGCATGGACACATCCGGTAAGAACTCCCAGAACCCGTCACTCATGCCATCGAGGTAACATTACCAACCCCCACTATTTCTTTATATGATCATTCATTCATCCATTTTCATTCAAGCATTCATCTCATACATCCAAGCATTGCATATGCAATTGCTGCATCACAATGCTTCGCATCACGTCATGAAGCGGTAGTCGTCTCATTCGATAATGAGTGGTGACCGATCGAGGTTCGAAGGCTGGCCTATGAAGGGCTCGAGCCCATCTTGGGTCAAACAGAGCCAGGGGAGAAAAACATAGATGAGCCCCAGCGGCCTTGCCCAACCCCGCTCTGAAGCAAATAGGGACATCTCAACCTTTCTCATTCAATTCTAACCTCGAGCCAAGCCCACATAATCTCCATCGAGGAGAGGCCAGCGGGCCACCTGAACCTATTGAACAGCTCAGGCATCTGCCGAGAGGTGGGTTAAGAAGTAATGGAATGCCACATGAGGGCTCTACCGACCCCGTCAGCGGATGACAGGCCCGGATTCCACTCAAACATACCCGTTAGCAAGCTCACCAAGCATGACACTCGAGCCATCGAGGCAAGTATCATTAGCTTAGCCCCTCCTATCGTGGAAACCAAGGATGGGGTGATGCATGAAATGCGGTCGACCCCTACTGAACCCCATAGGGCTTGGGGGCTTGAGCCATCCGATCCTAGATTGAGAGACCGAGGTTTGAAGGTTGACTCTCGAAGGGCCTGAGGCTGCCTCGCGTCGAACAAGAGCTAGGGGGGAAACATAGATGAGCCCCAGCGGTCTTTTCCCATCCCACCTAGAAGCGGACAAGGTCATCTCAACCTTCTTGTTCGATCCAAACCTCCAACCGAGCCCATAGAATCCCCATTGAGGGGGAATCTATTGGAAGGTGGGTTAAGGAGTAATGGAACGGCACACGAGGGCTTTGCTGACCCCGTCACAAGTGACGGAACCTGATTTCGTTCGAACTTGCCCATTAGCGAGCTCACCGAGCGCGTCACTCAAGCCATCGAGGCAAGTGATGTTAACTCAACCCCTCTAGTTGTGGAAACTATGGACGGGGCGACAGTCATAAAAATGAGCTGACCCTCGACCAAATCCCCGCTATGTGCGGGGGCTCGAGGAAAGTTGGACTTGCGAGGAGACCAAACGCACAGTCTAGCTCGGAGGCTTTATAGCCAGGTGCGAAACTGAGGCTCATCATCTCCAAGTCGTGGCTATCCGCATAATGCGAATGAGCAATCGCGAAGGCTTGGGTGATCCTAGCGCGAAGAGCTTCCCTCTTGAGATAGTCCCCTCTGACCGCACTACCTCCAAGTTGTCATAGACCACTCTGAGGGCAGCGCTCAGGAGATCATGCTCATCGTTGTCCGCTTGAAGGTTCCTTCATGCCTCGATGAGCTCTGTGGCTAGCCTGGCGAAGACACTCTCGGCCTCTAGTCTCTAGGTCATCGCGGTTCTAAGCTCAGCCTAGAGGGAGCCGATCCTTTGATGCACCTCATCATGCTCTCAGACAGCCTGGTTGTGCTCCTCACGGGTCACACCATGCTTTGAGTAGAGCCTCCCCATGGTCTGGAGCAGCTCGTCTCACTCCTTGCGTAGCCGGGTGAGCGCCTCGGCATCCTGCCTCGCCCTCCTCAGCGACTAGCTTCAGGTCCTGCTCCTTCTCAGCCTTGGCTAGGAGGTCGAGGATCCGCTGGCAGGTCTCAGCGTCCCTTTGGAGTAGATGGTCCCACTCCCTCCTAATTGTGGTGGCCTCTTTCTCATCTTGCCGCACCCTTGCCTATAGGGCCTCGAACGCCTTCTCAGTTTCCACCTCATGCCGACAGGCCTCGGCCTCCCGTAGCTAGAGACTGGCCACCTCCTTGGACAGGGGAGTCAGCTTGGCCACCCTCTGTTGGGCGGTAGCAAGCTGGGTGGCCACATCCCCATGCAGCTTGGCCTCTTCAACGAGGTGGTCCCAACTCTCCTTTTGCTCGTGAAGGAACCAGGATTTCTCCCGGCTGCGAGCGATAAGGGACTGAAAAAAGATGATGGTCAGAACGTAAAAATACATGAAGAAAAAGGAGGGCGAGAGGCAAGATCGAGTGAGTACCTGGCTAGTGAGAACAATGACTTTGCGCAGGGTGCCCCTTGCATGGTCCAAGGCTTTTAGCGCGGCCGCAATCCCCTTGTCAAGACTCTCCCACTCCATGCTCTTAGTAGCATCGTTGAGAGCAAAGAGTGTCAACGTCGGGTCTTATGGGTTCATCCACCGGAGCAGGGGCTCACCCCGCAGGGGCAAATGGCTACCCCCTGATGTCAAGGCCAGGGATGATTCCCCGCCAATCCACTCTGCCACCACCGCAATGCCCGGGGACCCCTCGGCCACGTCCCCCTCCATCTGGCCCACATCGGGCACCGTCACTTGTACCACCGGAGGCGCGGATGACGCCGCTGCCTCGGGCACCACCATAGAGGCACCCAACTGTGTCTCACTCGTCATAGCCACCACCACCTCAGACTGCATCAGCAGGGCCTCGACCAGTAGTGTCGTGCCTATAGCAGTCGGCGCCACAAGCGCAAGCGATAGATCCGTCCGCCCCGACATCGGCAGCGGAATCACCTCTGTCGCTAGCTATTCCGCAATCTCTGATGGCGTTCCTTCTGCCCTCATGTCTACTTGTCCCACCGATGGCACAGGTGCCACCATGGGCGGGGCCTGACCGGCCGATGAGGTAGTAACACTGGCACCGCTCCCGCACGAAATGAGAGCGACATCGACTGATGGCCGCCGCCTCTCCTAAAGGACGACGCTCTTTTTGGGCGCTAGAGCCAAAAAGTTGCCCCGTCTTAAGATGCTGCAAGAAACAAAAGGCATAAGTCATGTTGAAAGTGGAGAAAAAACAGAGAAAACAGAGGAGTTAGTGACTTATATTGGTGTTGTTGGGCGGTGGATACGTTTGGGGGATGAACCCCCAGGTCCCTGCTCCACCTCGTTGGGGCGGGGCCATTTTGAGCCCACCCCCTGCTCCTGGGCAGAGGGGCTCACCTCTCTTGCGTCTTGGGGTGTGATGGCAGAGCCACCCCCTCAGCCTTGTTGGCTCTTGGGGCATGGTGATGGGGCCACCCCCCTCCGTCATCTCCTCGGGCGTGGCGGCAGATCTGCCTGCCTCTGCTGGCTCTTGAGGTGCGGTAGCAGGGCCACCCCTCTCGCTGGCACCTCGAGCGCAGCGGCAGATCCGCCCGCCCCTGCTGGTTCTGAGGGTAGGCCGACGGTCCGATCCATCTCTGCTGGCCTCACAGATGCACTTTCCCCTCCATGAAATAGGAAAGGTCCTGACCCCTGCAAGGATGAATGGGTGCCTATCAGCATGTCCTCACTCTCTAGGCCATCACGCTCAGTGTCATCAACTACCTCATCTTCTTCTTCCTTGTCATCATCATCATCACTATCAGTCTCCTCCCCTCACTCCCATGCATGCAATTTCTACTACTTCTTCTTCCTCTTGTCCTCCTTTGCTTTCCTCTACCGCTCGGCCTCAGCATGGTTTGCCGCCCTCATGGACGGATCCCTTAGCAACGAAGCTAGGAGATCCGTGAGGATGAGGTCCCTCGGCTGGTCCCCCAATCTCAATGTCAGTATCAAGGGGTTGAAAGTTCAATTGAAGAAGAAGGCACGAGGAGAAAACTTACAAGGACAATGTACCCTGGTTCCAGCTGCATCAGGGGATGCCCCGGCACCAGGTACACAAAATCAAGAGGAGTGCCTGTGCTGTCCTGAGAAGGCTCCATCGCCTCCTTGATGCGCTGCATGACTTTAGAGGGGGAGAGCGCCTCCTCAGCAAGCACCGTCCCATCGAATGATGCCCCTACCACCATCGCATATAGGGGAAGCGCATGCCTCATCAGTGGCACCACCCTCCTCACATGGTAGGCACTGATGATTCCTAGCCCCTTCAGCCCCTTCTCCTTTAGGAAGTGGATGGCGGCGAGATGGGCCTGGATCCTCTTCTTGTCCTTCTCAAGGACACCCCACTTCCTCAAGGAATCTGGGGCCTCTTCGATTAAGTGCCCGGTAAACTCTGACAAGGGGCGGTGGCATCGTTCTTGAGAGAGAACCAATTGAATGCCACCCCTTGTTGGAGGTCGACAGCCGCATCGCCAGGTAGTCACTAACCCGATTATTTTGAAGCTAGATGCCGGCGCATCCCATCGGCATATTCAGCTCCTACCTCTTCTCCCTCTTCTTCTAGAGGGTGAGGGTGAAGAAGTGCTACCACAGATCAAAGTGGGGGCTGATCCCTAGGAATCCCTCACATAGGGCGACGAACGCCACCATGTGTTGGATCCCATTGGGGTTGAGGGCTACAGCTCTATCTTGTAATAGAACAGCAATCCTCAAAGGAATCTGTGGGCAGGGGTGGCAAGCCCATGCTCATGGAAGCTCATGAATGAGACGATGTAGCCATTGGGCGGCGATGGCACATCCTCCTCACCGGGCAATCGCCAGTCCTCGGCGGCGGTCCACGCGTAGAGAAGACCGTGGCGGACAAGGCCCTCCAAGCACTAGAGGGTGATTTCAGAGTGGCACCATGGCTCCATTGGAAGATGGAGGTGGGTGGATGCAAACTTGATGATGGCTGAGACGCGGATGCAAGGAGCTTAGGCGATTGGTGGCGGAGGTGGCAGATGCGAAGGCAAAGAGGCAAAGTATGAAACCCTGGGAGCGAACCTTTTGGTTTTATAGGGGCGACGGATGTGAGAAAACCAACCATCTACCTAGATCTTTGTGCCCCCCATGATCTGTCGCAACATCACACCATGGGATATGCGCATGCAATCCCTATCCTTTCCTATGGGAAACTCGCTGGACGTTTCGCCTCCTCGGGCGGACCGGGACTCATTACAAGTAAGAGGAATATGGATCAAAAGCGCATCTATAGCCTGTCTGGGCCTAGGAGTCTAATGGTTGGCCTATCAACGGGTCCAAACAGCCGCTCCAAACACCCCTACGACATAGGGTGGAAAGAGCTGGGCCCTAGGCGCATGAGTGCCATGGGCATCTCAGGCCACGATTGAGTCTTAGCTAGGCTTACCCTGACTGGATCTCCGTGAATGGGATACTGGGACCCCAATCAAACTATCCAGCTAAACAACCATCAAAACTTACAACCACACCCATGAAGGGTCCGACCTCGGCAAAAAGGGAATCGTCGTCCCTAGGGCATGCCGTGGGCGATAAGAGAAAGCCAAGGCCCGTAGAGTCCTCCCTTTCGAAAAAACCTCTGAAGGAGTATTCTACTCCTCTGTAGGCTCAAGAGCTACACCCACTGGGTGCACTCACGTGCACCCGCTAACAAGTAGAAAAACCCTCCAAAGGAGTATTCTACTCCTCCGTAGGCTCAGGGGCTACACCCACCGGGTGCGCTCGCGTGCACCCGATGGCAAGTTGAAAGATCCCCCAGACAATTCTACTCAAATCGCCTGAGGGCTTGGGGGCTACTATCGGGGACCAATACCAGGGTACTCGGAGAAGAGGAGTTGATACCCATCAATGCTAAATTCATCAGAGCGATCAAGAATGCAACTACATTTCCTAGTAGGTCCTGCCTCGTCCAAACCACCAAGGCCGTAGGCTCCATTTTGTCTGATCGTCCAACACTCAAGGGTTGGGAACGCCTTAGGCTGACTCTTGAGGGATGGCTTCACCTCGCTCGATGTCTGAAGGATGGCTTTGCCTCACCCGACATCTAAGTATTGGCTCCGCCTTGCTCGATGTCTAAGGGATGGCTCCGCTTTGCCCGACCCTCAAGGGTTGGCTTCACCTTGCCCGACGTCAAAGGACTGGCTCTGCCTCACCTGATGACCGAGGGTTGTCTCTGCATCGCACAACATCTGAGGACTGGCTCCGCTTTGCCTGACCCCCAAGGGTTGGCTCTGCCTCGCCCAATGCTGGAGGGTTGTCTCCGCCTCGCCCAATGTCTGAGGGTTGGCTCCACCTCGCCCGACTCCCGAGGGGTGACTTCGCCTCGCCCGAAGTTTGTGGGTTGTCTCCGCCTCACCCGATGTCTGAGGACTGGCTCCACCTCGCCCGACGTCTGAGGGCTAGCTCTGCCTCGCTCAACTCCCAAGGGGTGACTCTACCTCACCCAACATCTGCATGCTATCTCTGCCTCGCCCAATGTCTGAGGGCTAGCTTCGCCTTGCCCAACGTCTGCGCACGACTCCTTCCTAACGACGTGCACAGATAAGGCAGGGCACTCAAGTCAACTGCAATACCGATGACCATACCCTACACGCCTATAGGAAAGTATCATCAGAATATGACAAGAAGGGCGCTTTGAGACCTTCTAGGTATGTCAGAACCCAAACAGTATTGTAGGCGCCGACATTTGTCTTATAGTGTTGTGGGCACCGCCATTTGCCCTCGGGCATGGATCCTAATGGAAGCTCACGACAACCACTATGGTCTAGGAGGAAACTCGCATCACCTACAGTAATGGACATCCAGTCACTGCGCTGTCTGCTCCTTGTGTGGCTGTGGATCAGCACCCTGGTCTGCCGCGTCGCCCGCTGGGGAGGGATGGGACGTGACAACTTGCTGACAATGCTAGGACATGACATCATCAGCAAATAGATGCCCGGTGTGGTCCTATCAGGATCAGCGGACATGTACCCAGCGTGGGCTATCCCTAGTATAGCCTGCCATGTCAGCAGGGCCCGCACAGAGGAAAAGGAAGACCCAGCATCTTTGTAGGACCTCCTTTGCCTCCAGTTTTTCTTCTTTCTCCCATCTGTAATCCCTGCTGTCCCTAGGCCTATAAAAGGGAAGATAGGGAACCCCACTAAGGGAATCGATTCAAGACATCACACATAGCTGAGCAGCAACCAAGCTCTCAATACCCATTCGACCTTTCCATCAGAGACTTGGGACCTATCCCTCTCTCGCCCATTTGTAACCCCTACTATGAACTTTTCAGTGCTAATAACACGAGCAGCAGCCACGAATTAGACGTAGGGACATTCTACCCGAACCAGTATAAACCTTATGTTTTTTAGCACACCATCCAGGCCAGACGCACAATAACACAAATTTACTCGTTGGTGTTTACTCGAAACACCGACAATACTCGTTTGATATAAATGAATGAGAGTATGATTAATGTGATCATTTGTATATGTCAACCAAAATCTAAACATTATAATTTCAATATTGTATTGGTCCTAGTGTTTGGTCCAATTTACACAGTTTTAAATACTAAAATACATCTGGTTTAATTTTTTATCTGTTAAATTGAGCTCGATGGATTGTTAGTTGCTAAAAGTTCTTTATTGCGATAAACTATCAGTCGCTAAAAGCTCGCACATGTTGTCGGTCGCTAAAAGCTCTAACTTGTTGTCGATCGCTAAAAGTAGGACCGTTAAACTGTCGGTGCTAAAGATCATGTTTGTTGCTATTTATTTATAGCGATGCCTTTTGTAGCAGCAGCAGGGTCCGTCGCTATAACGATTTAGAAACTGACTACCTGTGGTTGTACAAGCCTTTTAGCAACTCCAAAGCGGTTGCTATTTTTAGGGTTGAAGTGTAGTGTCAGACAAACTTGCCTCTTCACATTTTGTTTCCCCATGAGGTCTTCTTAGAAAAAATTGTGCTAGTGAGCTAATCCACAATTAAGTTTACACGCTTGCAATGGCTATATAGTTTAACCTGTGTCCCACTGCACGATACTTCACATAAGACCCAAATCTTATTAGGTGCACGTGCGCTGATAAGATTAGCGGTGCAGCGTCACTGATACGGGAGAAGGAGAGGGCGGGGGCAGGGTAGCGGGTGGGTGGTGGGCGGAATGGCTAGAGGTGAGGCGGTTGCGGCCGGGGCAGTGGACGAGGCGGAGGCGGTGGCGGTGGCGGTGGCGGTGGTGGTTAGGTCTTCACTTTTGCGACCATCTATGGCCAGTGGTCTTAGAAGAAGGGGCCTGGGGGGTGGCTGGCTGGCCCGGTAATGGTGGCACGATGAGCGGCGATGAGCGAGGTGGTGGTGGCGCCGTCATGCGGGTAGAGGGAGATAACTGGTTGGGTAGTGCCGGCGGCGGGGGCGAGGAGTCGCTGGCGACCTCCTCCATTGGGATTAGGGATGGGCAGGTATGTCCCGACGGGGGTGGGCAGGGAGGTCACCGGTGGCCTAAGCGGTGGTCTAGGTGGGTGGGGGCGAGGATGGCCGGGGAAGAAGAAGAACAGTGTATGCCGCTATGTCTCCTAGTGCACGCGCGTCAAGGTGAGAGTTGCACATAAGGGCATGTACATCAAGTCCCTTAACCCTATCCTTTCATTGCATCTTTTACAAATAAAACAACCCATGTGAGCTTGGAGATGGAGCCGATGTCACCTCACGAGGCGACGGGAACGTCTCGTGCTCCGATGCAGAAAGATGGCTCCAGCAGCGATGTACGGCCTATCTCCACAACTCGTTGCAGGGATCCTAGGCACTCACGTGGGCGGTTGTGGTTTGGGAGTGCATGGGAGGGAGTTATCATGCTAAAATCTTCTCCCTATATACCCAGTGAACCCTTGCTAGTTGCCACAAATAAGAAGACCAATGGCGCCACAATTGCTGTGTCGGCGGCGGCGGCATCCTCCCTGGCGCACACATTCGGTTGCAGAAGTGGCTCGATCACAGCAGCCGCAACCTCAGCCCTTAGTTGTGGGAGTAGATCAGTGTCAGTGGCAGCGGTTGCCCACCCTATCTTCGGTGCTCTCAGCTACAGCACGGCGACAACTCCATCCTCCATTGATGGATCTAGGGGAGGTGCCTTCCGCAGCGCGCGGCGACAACTCCATCATTGAACGGTGGTGTCCATTCCCTCCTCCTTCTACTACTTGGTGGGGTTCGGACAGCATTGATCCGATTTCTCCTTCATCTGGGTTTTCAGTAGCTTGGGATCCATCATGGTAATGACTTGTGCATATTTAGTTTGAAAAATTGGAAAGACATGAAGAGTCTATTTCGTTTTCGATCCTTACAGTCCTGCAAATTAAAGTATTTTATGCTCTTTGGATTAGCTATGTCAACCATGTAACGTACTGAAGTAAGCAAATTTTGTTGGCCAAGGATGCATCAAGGCATATATGTTGCATTGTAGTGGCAGCTTATAGTTCCCCAAAATGATTTGGCAGGAACAGAGTGTGCATCGATCGCAATCCTATGGTCCTTTCAAGTGTTCCTATAGCTGATTTACATGTCCTAGACGCCTTAGTTCAGACTTCAGAGTTCACATAGCTGCCCAATGTTCATTTTGATACATTTACTATGTGATGAAGTGAGTGTTTTAGTTATCTGAACCTTTGTTGTGTGGTGGTCACATTTGTCAGGGTAGTAGAATGGGAACGTCTTGTTTCTAGGTTTAATGAGTCACTAGCACCGCGAGCATTGTGTTTCTTATTATTATTGACCTACATCTGCAAAATCAATAGTCTAAAGGTGACGTTAGGGTATAATTTGAACTTCATACATGCATTGGTACTGAAACTAACAATGCTATGCAGCATACTTAGTTTTGATGGTTCATATAATAAAACAGCAGATGAAAAATGCAATGTATAGTTGTTTTAAGCAAAAGGTTATTCATGCTGTTGATAATCAAATTGGACCCATACCGGTTTTAATAAGCCCATGCCAGTTTTGACCTAATCTAAGGAAAACCCTATGAAACAACCTAAAAATAGTACCACAATGGTTTTTCCAATAGGATAAGACCACAGGCTACTCCATATAAAATATGGGGTACATGGCCGATTGAGCACTACTGCAGATAGGATGATCACCACCGGTTCTGTGAGAACTGGCGATGCTACATACCACCATCGGTTCATAATTAGAGGGGTCACAAAAGGGTGACCTACTGGAGGTGGTGAAAGATTTCACCCCCAGTTTGGCGTATGATCCAGCGGTGAACACAGTGCTAGACTTCACCTCCGTATCGTACGCTAAACCGATGGTGAAAACATTTAGCATCGTTCATTATTGAGCCAATGCGTGATGTAGATACAAACCAGCGGTGATAAGAAGTTTTGCCGCCCGCTTAAAGGTGAAAAGCCGAACCACCCGCTAGAACCTGCAGTGGAAATTGCTATCACCATCAGTTCGCTCTATGTTCCAGCGATGGAAATCACACGGCTTGGAATGATCAAAAGTTTCACCGCTGATTTGTTCGCTAGCTTGGTGATTCTATTTGCAAATTGATTTAGTTCTCTGGTGCGCACAATATGTTACGGCAGTGTTACAGCTCTCATTGCCGATTCATCCGGCGAAGGTTGTTGATCATTTACTTGTCTCTGTACATCACCATAAAGTACAATGACAAGCACATCATACACGGCGTATGGTATGATATGTTTTTTTGTCATTTGGAATCTATGCCATCCATCAATGTGTCGGGCCCTCATTTTGAGTGTCCTAGGTGCATCTATACATGCACCAGGATCATGCACAAGTACACACAATTTAACAGAAATGGCACACAGATATTTAATAAAAATGTTCTGAGCTCTATTGTTTTCTAGAAAATAGGGTCTTACAACAGTGGCCCGAAGGGCATATTTATGGGTTACATAACTAGCGGAAGATTACTGTCGTGAAGCGGCATTTTATTACATCATGGTGGTCTCTAGTACGATAGTATTATACAATGTAGCGATATCCTAATCCATAGGCAAGCTTGAGCGCGGTCAAAACCCTAGCTTCGATGTCTTCTTCCTATGATCGTAAACCTCGCATAACTCCTAGTCCTCGCGGTGCGCCTCCTCGTCGTAGTCAGGGTCCTCCTTGGTGCCGAAGTCTATGAGTCAACAACAGGTGAGTACATACGTACTCAGCAAGCCCAAACCATAGGGTGGAAATAGAAGTGGAGTAGTGATCATAATTAAGGGTTGAGTCCTAGCAGAGTATTACCATTTGTACAAGTCCCCAAGTCAATATTAAGGTTTCATATCATAGTTTCATTACACATAAAAGTAAATCTAATTATAGGTGATCTCATCCCAGCATCTGCCTATTCCAAGGATGTGGCTATTCGAATAGATTTAATAAGCTCTGCAGAGGTGTACAATTTTCCCCACACGATAGGCACCATCCCTTCCATGATCAGTAGACGGAATAGGCCTAACGAAACCCCGTACCTGAATGTATGCGATCTTAGATTTCAATATAACTCTACTATGGCTTCTCAAGGGTTGAAAAATACACTAATCTTGGGAAGGTACCTAATCGTCCCATCTCATAATCCCGGATGATACCACATCATCCAATCATAAAATCTCGGACGATACCAAATCATCCCAACATAATAGTGTCGATGACACCTAATCATCATAATAAATAATAATATGGGCTCGAATGTGGCCAAAATTCAAGGGCTTAATGTGGAAGATCATATTGCAACCACGCCAACCTGGCCATGGAAGATCACATAGCATATGTGCCGTCTCGTGATATTCCGCTGCCTACACCGGCCTCCTGGTAGAAATTATACTTCTATCTAATGGGGTATGAGGTCAAGTCTACCCATATTAGACGTGTGGTTGTATGTAATATCTCACTAGGCGGGATGGCCTATGAATCGGTCCTTATGTGACTGAGGCGAGTATCTCCCACAGCAACCCTCTCCAGGCGATCCTGCTAAGATAACTTATCCCACATAAGTTACCTCCACTAGCCCCCTTGTTGATGTTTTGTTTTAGGTTTACCAAATTATAAGTTCAACAAATTATTATACCTAAGTTTCATTTATTTCATGGAGCTCATAAAATAACAAGATAACCATTCATCTCAATTCAACATTAATCATATCGTGATAACCGAGCTCATATTCCAGGATAATAATTAATCAAGTTTATGCATTTGACAATAATCAAAGCAAGATGGTAGAAGGGAGGGGGAGATAGGACTTGCCTTTGTTGTTGTCTCCTTCCGGCATGTCTATGTAGTCTGGGTCCTCGTTCTCCTGGTAGTCACCGTCGTCTATCGGCGTAGCTATCGTATGAGACTACCGCCAAACATAAAATAAAAGGGCAAAAGCAAACACAGAACAATATGGTGGTACTAGGTAAAATAGATTGAGCTAGATTTTAGATGAATTTTAGAAGTTGTTTCATGTAAAAAGGAGTTAGGATGCAAATGTTATGTATTTTAGAAGTTTATCCTATAGTTAATTAACTAGGTGGAATTTTTACATGTATTCTCTAGTACATGAAAATGTGTGCAAACTACATGGGTAAATTCCCTAATGCATCTAGTTTATTTATAAATTTTCTAGGAATTTTTCTAAGCAAGGAAAATATTTTTATAAGCCTTTGTGTACGTTTACCGGGTGCACCTAGCATTTCTACGTGCTGTGCTGAGTGTGTGTATGTGTGTGTGTGTAACAGGTGGGCCAGGAGTCAGTGGCATGGGCCACTGATGTGCGGGCCTACCCGGTCCTATGAAGTGGAAGGGAGTGATGGCGTCTCGGCCTAGTCCCATGTGACAGAGAAGGAGAGGGGGACGGAGGGTGACGCCATCGCAACGGCGGGTCCTAGTGCGGTGGTGGAGTAGGGGAGTGGCCACAGTGTGGCCGTACCCATGTGCGCGGTGGGGGTTGCTTGGCGGCTACCCACGGTGGTGTTGGCGGGGAGCGGCCATGGCGTCATGTGTCGATGGTGGCACAGTGAGAGAGAGAAGGGAGAAGAGGTGCATGAGTGGGGCCGAGGGGGTTCGTGAGAGTGCGGTTGGCCTTATCCGCATGGTGCTAGGCGAGCAGAGCACGGCCATGGTAGCATGGCTGAGGCGGGTGCCATGACATGGTATTCCCGTCATCTGGAGGTAGACGACGGGGATGACATGCGGGCCCCGTCCATCAGCGAGTGAGAGAGGGGGAGGGCGTGGATGCGTGCGGGATGGGCCGGGTGGCGGTGATGGGTCAGCCCATGCATAGGGGGAAGGAAGACGACGAGGGAGGGCTGCTACTGCCGTGGGCCAAGGGGGGAAGGGAGGGAGGACTAAGCCCAAGTGGCCTTTTTCATTTTCCAAATCTTTTTCCATTTCCCAGATTTGTTATGCATTTGTTTTTAATGCATTTGAATTTAAATTTGGATGTGTATGCATGTAGGGTGTACCACCATATGTTCACAAGCAAGCAAACACTCCTTCACACAAACCACACATTAGGTTTTTATTCCTATGTGAAACTATTTCTAATAAATTAACACCTATGCTAGCGATATTTATTAGTTCCCATGCGAGTTTTAAAAGGTTCAAATTTTTAGTGATTTTTAAATTAGGTAAAAAATTCAGGGTGTTACAAACCTACCCCCTTAAAAAGAATCTCATCCTCGAGATTCAAACTGATCCTCAAATAGGTAGGAAAATTCCTTCTTAAGGTCATCTTCTCTTTCCCATGTGGCCTCTGCCTTTGTATGATTGCTCCATTGTACCCGACAAAATCTTACTGTTGTCCTTCTCGTTTGTTGGGTGGCAATGTCCAAGATCTTGATCGGTCTCTCTTGATACTATATATCTGGTTGTAAATCCATTACCTCTATAGGTGCTTGTTCCTCTGGTACCCTCAAGCATTTCTTTAGTTGCGACACATCAAACACATCGTGTACATCTAACATCTCTGGAGGTAGCTCTAGGCGGTAAGCTACGGCTCCAATCCTCTCGATGATCTTGTATGGCCCAATGTACCGTGGTGCTAGTTTTCGCCGGACTTGAAATCTTCGAGTGCCCCTGATGGGTGATACCTTCAAATAGGCAAAATCTCCTGGTTGGAACTCCAATGATCGTCGTCGGGTGTCGGCATAGCTCTTTTGTCTACTTTGAGCCGCTTTCAAATTCTCTCGAACTTTGGCTACTTGCTCTTCTGCATCCTTGATCATGTCCAGACTGAACAAGCTTTGTTCTCCAACCTTGGACCACATTAATGGTGTTCGGCATTTTCTTCCGTATAGTGCTTCAAATGGTGCCATCTTTAGGCTTGCCTAGTAACTATTATTGTAGGAGAACTCCACGAAGGATAGGCACTTTTCCCAATCTTTTCCATATGTAAGTACACAGGCTCACAACATGTATTCTAGTATTTGGTTTACTCATTCCATCTATCCATCTATTTGCGGATGATAAGCTGAGCTATAATCTAGACGTGTTCCTACTGCTTTGTGTAAGCTCTTCCAAAAACATGATGTGAATGGTGTTCCCCTTTCTGAAATGATTCGACTTGGTACCCCATGTAGTCAGAGAACATTATCTATGTATAGTTGTGCTAGCTTATCTCCCCGATATGTGGCTTTTACTAGAATGAAGCACGCTACCTTTGTCAGTCGGTCCACTATGACCCATATTGAGTCATTTCCATTTTGTGTTCTGGGTAGCCCTACTATGAAGTCTATGCTGATCTCGTTCCATTTCCATACTAGAATATGTAGTGGCTGGAGTAGTCCTACTGGTCGTTGATGTTCCACGATATCTCCTTTCATTCCAACCCACTAGAACTTTTGTTTGAGGTCCATGTACATCTTGGTTGATCTTGGGTGGATGGAGTATGCGGAATGGTGTGCTTTGTCCAATGTTAGTCTTTAGAGTGTCTCTTCTTGTGGCACGCATATCCGATCTTCATACCATAGCTTTCCTTGCTCATCAACCTTGAATTCTGAGAGTTCCTTTTTACCACTTAGCACCTTGAGGTGCTATATTTCTTCATCTTTGTCCTGGGCTTCTTTTATCTGGTCTTCTAATGTTGGTCATATATGTAGGGAATTTAAGGTACCATGTGGTATGATTTGTAGGTTCAGTTGATGGACTTCTTATGCTAACTTAGGCCTTCAATTCAAGGTTGCCATGTAGTGGCAATAGGATTTCCTACTTAATGCGTCTGCAACTATGTTGGCTTTTCCTAGATAATATTGTACATTTAGGTCATAGTCCTTAATCAATTCCAACCATCTCCTTTGTCGTAGGCTCAAATCGGGCTAGCTAAAGACAAACTTCAAACTTTTGTGGTCCATGAATATCTATTGACGGTAGTTAACATTCATCGCAAACTATCAGTATACCTTGCATAAATGACTAAAATAGATCACCAACATAGACTTAGGGGTTTAAACTGACAAATTCCATAAGTTTTGGTGAATTTGTGTTTCTAGTAGGATTTAATCAGAAAACCATCAAGGGGGACCTATTCGTCAAAGGAAATTACGGAATTCCATCATGGGATCAACATGGGAAGTTTCCAGAAGACTCTAGGAGACTCTCCACCAAGGGAGACCAGATGTCTCTGACATGTGGGGCCGCCCAGCCCCTGGTGGGCTCACCGGTTAGCCATGTTGCTATATCAATTCTCCACCGCCTCCTAGGATGCATCTCAGCTGTTATTTCAAGTCAGTTTGATCCAAGGGCTAAGGATTAATGCTTCGGCCTATATATATCTGCCTGCACCCCCCTCAGGGCATGCCTCATTTGATCCTGAGAGCTAAAAAGCCAAAAACCCTAATTCATATGTCCACCAAGATTAGGGCCAGTAATCAAGAGAAGATTAGTCCTCGATAGGATCTAGTCTTGTATTAGAGATAGAGAGATAGAGTGAGAGGAAAGAGTTTTGGAGGAGTCCTGGCCTGTTGGTGCTCTCTCTACGGCTTATACCCTAGAGGAATCAAGTTCTTCTTGAGCTTGCTTCTGAGATTTCTCTAGTAATCGACTTCTAATTCAAGTAAGCATTTTGTTCATATTATTCTTCAAGTTTGCGACTCTCTTTTGAGTACTTTAATCCTTATAGCTCCTGGGTTAAAGTAGTATTTGTAGTGTAAGTGCGGTGCTTAGACTCGGCTACTCATGGATGTACCCTATTTTCTAGATCGGTGGTAGCTCGCGAGGGTGACTCTTATAGCCTCATTGAATCCTCTGTAGTCCACCTCCCATCAGTAGGCCTAGTAGGACTTTTCTTAGTATAGGAAACATACTCTACTTGTGTTTTCTTTAGTAATATCCCTAGAATTGAATAATAGAAGACAAAGCTTACCAAAGTTAGAACTAGAAGACCTTAGCAGTCTCTTCTACCCTCCTATTATCTAGCCTTGATTGTGAAGTTGGGTTAAGTTAGAATTAGTTACTCTCACCTCCATTCCTTTGGGTTTGATATAAAACTGGGTTACTCTCAGTAAAGTGCTACAATAGTATAATATCTATGCGCTTATGGATTATTCTGTGTGCATTAATTTATACCAACAAGCATTTCTAGCGCCGTTGCCGGGGAACGGTTGTTGAGTTAACTTTGAGTCTAGATTAACCTTGTACTATACTTTTACCCTTTTATCTTTTCTTTCCTTTTTACCATGGATCTAGAATCCACCCCTATCTACCAATATGGTGCACCCATGGGCACAAGCCTATAGCCACAAGAATCTTCAAAGCCTATCCTAACACCTGGATATGAGCTGCGCCCACGGTTAATCAACATGGTTTAGGATCAACCCTTTTTAGGTGAAGGTGATGAAAACCCCTATTCTCACTTAAATCAGTTTGAGCAAACTTGTGCATGACTACACATTGCGGGCATGTCAGATGCGACCTTACGATGGAAGCTTTTTCCCTTCTCTTTGATGGGAAAAGCTAAACATTGGTACAATCTCACCATTGAGAGTAGACAAGGAGATTGGGAAGCCCTGTGCTCTAGGTTTTGCTTGCAATTCTTTCCCATCTCTAGGGTAGTCAGACTTTGTTTAGAGGTACTATCATTTAGACAAAAGAAAAAAGAATTTCTAGGCATGGCATCGGAACATTTTTAATACTCTCATTAAAACTAGCCCTAACCTTGCCATTCAAGACCCTATTCTTCTTCAACACTTTTATATGGGTCTTAAGCATCTTAATACGGCCTCAGGAGGCTCGTTCTTGCATGTCTTCGCCAATACGGGGAGAAGCACTCTTACTAAAATCTTAGAGGATGCCCCTGAAGAAGTAGAAGAGAAGCCATTAGTGGAGGAATCCCAGATAGCTGAACCCAAATCCTTACCAGACCCATCACCAACTTCAGCTGTCTCAAATCCTAAACCACCAGAGGAGGAAACTCCAATTTCAGATTTCATGCTTGAATTCGAGCATGAACTCTTTGATGAATATAGAAATACCTCGAATTACCATACCATGAGGAGACCCTAGAAGTCTAGGAAATCATCATTTCATGAAGAACCTTTAGACCCTTCTGAGGAAGCTTTCCTTAAAAAGACTATGAAAGAGCTAGTATCTATTATAAGCAATGAATGGCTAGAAGAGTTAGAGCTTTCCTCTAATGTGATTCACTTAGATTCACCTTCTATTTCCATTCATTGTCGAATTAATAAAGCTCATTTCGATGCTCTTTACAATCTAGTTGTGGGTGTTAACATCATGTCTGCATCTTTTGCTCATGATTTATTGAAACACATGCCATTAACCCTAACAACAAAGTTATTGAAAGGTCTTTCAGGACACATTCCCCTGAGTTTGGGAATTCTTTATGTCCTTCCTATCAAGGTAAAAGGAACTAAGGTTCATTTAAGCTTCTATATCTTTGATATTATGAAGTTCGACCTATTGATAGGACAACCAATTGAAAGACTTATCCAAGAAGGACAAACGAGGAAGTTGAATATAAGACTTGGGAAAAACTTTAAGCTTTCTATACCCATTACTCATTCTCTAAATGCTAAGACTAAGCCAATTCCTGAGGAAGACCCAATGGAAGAGGTTAAGGCTGCATCTCTTGATGACTTGATCGAACCCAACCTGAAAGATGATGCCCAGTTCTTCATCAAAGAAGAAGATGAAAATCCTATAGACCCTGAACCTCTAGATGAATTGCTGGAACCACCTAAGCCCACCATTGAGCTTAAACCCCTACCTTCTAGTCTTAGATATACTTTTCTCAATAATGATCAGGATTCTCCTGTGATCATAAGTGATAAACTCTCTCAGGAAGAATCCCTACGCTTGCTAACTGTCTTAGAAAAGCATCGTTCTACTTTTGGCTACTCGCTTCAAGACCTTAAGGGAATTAGCCCTGCTCTTTGCACCCATCGCATCCCTATAGATCCTAACTCTATACCTTCTAGGGAGCCCCAACGTAGGCTTGATAATGCGATGAGAGTGGTTGTTAAGAAAGAGGTTTTAAAACTCCTGCACACCGGGATCATCTATCCCGTGCCACATAGTGAGTGGGTAAGCCTTGTTCAAGTTGTGCCTAAAAAGGGAGGCATGATTGTAGTTAAAAATGAAAAGGATGAATTAATCCCCCAAAGAACCATCACTGGATGGTGGATGTGTATAGATTACTGAAAACTTAACAAGGCAACAAAGAAGGATCACTTTCTGTTGCCCTTCATTGACGAAATGTTAGAGCAACTGGCGAACCACTCCTTTTTTTGTTTCATTGATGGGTATTTAGGTTACCACCAGATACCGATTCATCCAGATGACCAAAGCAAAACCACCTTTACATGTCCATATGGAACTTATGCTTACCGTAGAATGTCTTTTGGATTATGCAATGCTCTAGCTTCTTTCCAAAGATGCATAATGTCTATATTTTCTGATATGATTGAAGAAATCATGGAAGTTTTCATGGATGACTTTTCTGTTTATGGAAAAACTTTTGATGATTGTCTTGAAAATTTAGACAAGGTTTTGCAAAGATGTGAAGAAAATCACTTAGTCCTTAATTGGGAAAATGTCATTTCATGGTTAGAGAAGGCATAATGCTTGGACACTTGGTGTCCGAACGAGGGATTGAGGGAGATAGAGCTAAAATTGAAGTAATCGAATAGTTACCTCCACCCATAAATATCAAAGGGATCCGTAGTTTTCATGGTCATGCTGGTTTTTACCGTCGCTTTATAAAATATTTTTCATATATTGCTACACCACTTACAAATATTATGGCTAAGGATGTTCCCTTTGAATTTGATGATGTGTGCTTGAAATCTTTTAACATTTATAAGAAACCACTCATCTCTGCACCAATCATTCAACCCCCTGATTGGTCGCTACCTTTTGAAATCATGTGTGATGCTAGTGATTATGTTGTCGGGCAGTTTTGGCACAAACTAAAGATAAAAAGCATCATGCAATTTCTTATGCTAGCAAAACTTTGACAGGACCTCAACTTAATTATGCAACAACTGAAAAAGAACTCCTAGTTGTTTTTGCTATTGATAAGTTTAGATCTTACTTAGTACGAGCTAAGGTGATTGTTTATACTGATCATGCTACTTTAAAATACTTGCTCACTAAGAAACATGCTAAACCTAGACTGATAAGATGGATTTTGCTACTCCAAGAATTTGACTTAGAAATAAAAGATAAAAAGGAAGTAGAAAATTCTATTGCCGATCACTTGTCTAGAATGCAGTTTGAGAATTCGCAGGGACTGCCCATCAATGATTCGTTGCAGGACGACATGCTCTATAAAGTCACAAAATCCAACCCCTAGTATGCAAATATTGTTAATTTTATGGTTGCAGGTAATGTACCACCAAGGGAAAACAAAAGGAAGCTCATCTATGAAGGTCGTCTCTACATATGGGATGAACCGTACCTCTTCAGAGTCTGCTCTGACGGTTTGCTTAGAAGATGTGTACCGGCAGAGGAAGGCATCAAGATTATTGAACAATGCCACGCATCACCACATGGAGGACATTATGGGGCATTCCGCACTCATTCAAAGATCTGGCAAAGTGGATTCTTTTGGCCAACCATGTATGAAGACACGAAGGATTTTATCAAGAGATGTGGAGCATGTCAGAGGCACGAGAATATCAATTCAAGAGATGCCATGCCACTCACCAACAATCTCTAGATAGAGCTCTTCGATGTCTAGGGAATTGACTACATGGGACCATTTCCAAAGTCAAAGAGCTATGAATACATCTTGGTGGCAGTTGACTATGTCTCCAAGTGGGTTGAAGCCATGCCATGTAGAGCTGCTGATGCAAAGAACTCCAAGAAAATGTTTGAAGAAATAATATTTCCAAGATTCGGAGTTCCAAGGATGGTGATTAGTGATGGAGGAACTCACTTCATGAACAAGAACTTCCACCACTATTTCATGAAGCATGGGATCCACCACAATGTCGCTACTCCGTAACACCCTTAGACAAGTGGCCAAGCAGAAACATCAAATAAACAAATCAAGAACATTCTATAAAAGACAGTCAACGAGATGGGGACTGCGTGGAAGGATAGACTACCCAATGCACTATGGGCTTATAGAATGGCCTATAAAACACCATTGGGGATGTCACCATATCAATTGGTCTATGGAAAGACCTGTCATCTACCTATTAAGCTAGAATTCAAAGCTCATTGGGCCATCAGGCGATGGAACATGGACTTTGAAGTTGCAGGAACTAAAAGGAAGATGCAACTCTCTAAGTTGATGAATGGCATGAAAAAGCATATCATAACGCCAAGATATATAAAGAGAGAACCAAAAGATGGCATGATAAGAGGATCAAGAAGGAGTTTGCTCCCAAAGATAAGGTATTACTTTTAAATTCTAGGGTTAAATTATTCGGGCATGGAAAACTTCAAAGCAAATGGGAAGGACCATTCAAGGTGATAAAGCACTTTGTTGCAGGGAGTGATAACACTTCAAAATGATGAAGGTACGTTATTCAAGGTAAATGGCCACCGTCTCAAGATCTTTCTAGAACCTAAAAGACCACCTGAGGATTTGGATGAGGTAGATTTTCTGATCTTACCATAAATTACACCACTTCCATCCTCCGTAACGAATTGTAATGCGAAAATATACTTTTTGGGATTAGATTGAGTTTAGAAACCCATGTAAGAAAAATCACCCTAAGAGGATGACATGTGGGGCTGGCCGGCCCCACACCTAGAGGCCGCCTGGCCCACTGTTAGTGCCTCTCATGCCTTCTAGATCCTTCCTCTTCGCAATCCCGTAGTTTTTTGACGCATTCTATTTTTCCTCATTATGAGACCATATATGGATAGATATTGACCCCTACTGCAAGTGGTTCCCCCCTATATAAACAAGCCTCCACCTGCCTCCATAGCCATCCCATCAAAGTATTCTTCTCCAACAGCAACAAAGCTCTCCTCAGCTCCAGTTCCCATGGCCGACAAGCAGATCATCCCCTTTGGGACTGATCTCAACAAGCTACCTCCTATAGAAGAGACTCTAGCCATTGTTCCTGTAGGAGACCTCTCCCTCTAGCCATTGTTCCTCCCAAGCAATTAGCTCTAGTTCCTCCAAAAAGAAGCAATGGACAATCTTACTATGCCCATGTTGTCCGCCAACCACTGATCGCTCCACCGCCATCGCATCTCCTTGAAGGAAAGCCTCTCCAACAAGAACCAAAGCTAGACGTCCAGAAGCTTTTCAAGATGACAAAGGAGATCAACCTCCTTCCTCTGAAGGATCATGATGTGCTGACTGGGCTAAAGACCAACAAGTTTGGAGACATTACTTGTGTGAAGTACCAATCAGTCACCCCTCATACAATCATTGATGGAGTCCGAGCTATGCCGGAGCAAATGAAGGTTGTTCCTCCTAGGAAGAGGAAGGCGTCATCACCACCAGCTCCACTAGAGAGGGAAGAGAAGTGTCAGAGGATGACAGTTGCAGCCCTAGAGAAGAGGATTGATCTTCTTACCCAGACCGTCACAACCCTCCAAGAGAAGACCAATCTCCTTACTAGGACTATCGAAGTTATGCATAATAGGATGGAATTAGAGCATCTTCAGCGGAAGAATTTAAAAAGCGAAATCTCTATCCTTTCCCGCTGTGTTGGGAATAAAGGGCAAAACTGAGTAATAGGTCGATTAATAAGGCACAAGTGTTAGGTTAAGTGTTATCATGTGTTTAGGTTTGTCGCTTAGCTCAGATGGTTAGAAGATTGTGTTAGGTTAGTTAAAGTTTGTGCTTAGTTTGTGCTTGTGTAATAAAGTGCCTTATTGAAATTAATGGAGTCATATTATTAGTTGCTCTCTATTTCTTTTGGATATGTGTTTGTCTCCACATGTTGTGCATAAAGGTATATAGGAAAACAAGTGTGGGGGAGACACACCGCAATAACAAGACATAATTTACGCAAAAATCATGAAATTCAGAAAAGTAATGAGTCAAGAACCACATACAACAAAGCGGGACTCGAGCAAACCCTAGAGTGGGTCGCTCGGCCCCCTCTATGGGCCACCTGGCCCATCACTGCGCCACCTCACCCCGAGCTTTGTCCACAGTCAGGTTTGCGGCCCATACACTCTGTTTTCACATGTTTTGCTTTCTGTTTCGAACCAAATTGAAAATCACTTGATAAAACAACTTAAAATATGAGGAAAGGTTATTTTAGTCATGACTTAAGGATAGACTCACATAATACTTTTCCTAGAAGTCATGCTACTATTGGGAACTTATTATTAGGGACCCCATGTCACTTAAGTTGTTGTGAATGAGATATAGTAGAATAATGAGAACTTGATTCTTGATGTCTTGTTATTGGAGAATTTTATTTCAAAAAGTAAAATGAATAGCTACACCTCTCCTTTGTGGTAAGTAATGTCCTACCAGAGCCATACATGATATATAGACTAGGGGAACCTTCTACATATATTACTTGTCATGATGTTGAGTTGGGTCAAACCTTGTGACCCTTGTTGAGAAACTTATCATGCTCTCAAGATCAAGATCACGTACACTCCATATATATCTGCTACTCCTACACTAGGAGTATGCAACAACATGTTTTCCATCCACCCAAAATTGTTCTACTCCTACACTGGGAATAGACACAAAAATATGATTGTTAGGATAAATGCTCCAAGTTCTTGTAAATGTCTCTCTTGAAAAGTTTCAATTACAGAAAAAGAGGCATGGGCTATGCAAAAGTTATTCATAAAAGAAAGAAAAGTATTGAAAAATGAACAAGTGTCTGAGATATCTAAAACAATGGGTACTTAGATGCCCGCCTAAAAAACAGAAGATGAATAAGATAGCTCATGTTTTCTTACAAAAAAGTTTTCCAAGTTTCAAAAACAAGAGAGACAGGTTTCAAGGAGCATAGTAGAATTAAGTTAGCCACCATATACATATTCCACACACATGCACATCTTGATCTAAGAGTATGACATCTTTCTCCTTGGATCCTTGTTTTGACTTTACAATATATGCAATGCAAGTATGTTCTTACATTTATCCCTACTTGAACTCCACATAAGTTTTTAGAAGTTGGCAAAAAGAAGGCAAAGTCATCATTGACTTGGTGAGGATCCAAAAGTACTACATATATAGAGTGATTTGAGAGTACTACAAAAGGAGAAGATAAGCTATGTTTTCTTTTCTAAAATCTTAAAATGTTTCTCCAATTGACTTGACTGAAGGAAGAAGGTGATCTATTTCAAGCTATTCCATTCTTCAACCATCCAAAGTTTCATGGTAGACACTTTGAATCCTACAGTGCATGTATGACTAGGAATGGTTTTATGTTGATGACTCGTCCTAAGGTTATGTCTTGAGTATCCACCCTTTTATCGAGGATGAGTAAAAGCCTAAGTGTGGGGGAGTTTGTTGACGATAGTTAACATTCATCACAAACCATCAATATACCTTGCATAAATGACTAAAATAGATCACCAACATAGACTTAAGAGTTTAAACTGACAAATTCCACAAGTTTTGGTGAATCTGTGTTTCCAGTAGGATTTAATCAGAAAACCATCAAGGGCGACCTATTCGTCAAAGGAAATCATGGAATTCTACCGTGGGATCAATGTGGGAAGATTCTAGAAGACTCCAGGAGGCTCTCCACCAAGGGAGGCCACATGTCTCTGACATGTGGGGCCGCCCGTCCCCACTATCAGGTCGCTCGGCCCCTGGTGGGCCCACCGGTCAGCCATGTTGCTACGTCGATTCTCCACCGCCTCCTAGGATGCATCTCAGCCGTTATTTCAAGTTGGTTTGATCCAAGGGCTGAGGATTGACGCTCCGGAGAGCTAAGAAGCCAGAAACCCTAATTCATATATCCACCAGGATCAGGGCTACCAATCAAGAGAAGATTAGTCCTCGATAGGATCTAGTCTTGTATTAGACATAGAGAGATAGAGTGAGAGGGAAGAGTTTTGGAGGAGTCCCGGCCTATTGGTGCTCTCTCTACAGCTTGTACCCTAGCAAAATAAAGTTCTTCTTGAGCTTGCTTCTGAGATTTTTCTGGTAATCGACTTCTAATTCAAGTAAGCATTTTGTTCATATTATTCTTTAGGTTTGCGACTCTCTTTTGAGTACTTTAATCCTTGTAGCTCCTGGGTTAAAGTAGTATTCGTAGTGTAAGCGTGGTGCTAAGACTCGGTTACTCGTGGATGTACCCTATTTTCTGGATCAGTGGTAGCTCACGAGGGTGACTCTTATAGCCTCGTTGAATCCTCTATAGTCCACCTCCCGTTAGTAGGCCTAATAGGACTTTGTTACTATAGAAAACATACTCTGCTTGTGTTTTCTCTAGTAATATCCCTAGAATTGAACAATAGAAGACAAAGCTTACTGAAGTTAGAACTAGAAGACCTTAGTAGTCTCTTCTATGCTCCTATTATCTAGCCTTGATTGTGAAGTTGGGTTAAGTTAGAATTAGTTACTCTCACCTCCGTTCCTTTGGGTTTGATATAATACTACGTTACTCCTGGTGAACTGCTATAACGTTATAATATTTATGCGCTTGCAGATTATTATGTGTGCATTAATTTATACCTACAATATCTCACACTTGTTTCCAATGAGGTAGTGTCTCCATATCTTTAGTGCGTGCACTATGGCTGCTAGTTCCAAGTCATGTGTTAGGTAATTTTCTTCATGCTTCTTCAGCTGTCAGGAGGCATAGGCGACCACTTTATTGTCTTACATTAGAACACATCCTAATCCTTGTCAGGAGGCGTCGCAATATACTATGAAGCTTTTGTGTATGTCCGGCAGTGTGACTATTGGGGTTGTAGTTAGTATGGTCTTTAATTCTTGGAAGCTATTCTCACAAGCATTCGTCCACTTAAATTCCTTTCCTTTCTATGTCAGGGCGGTCATGGGTCTCATGATTTTTGAAAATCCTTCAATAAATCTCTTGTATTAGCCTGCTAGTCCGAGAAAACTTCTAATCTCTGTTACATTTGTCAGTTGCTTCCATTCAGATACTGCTTTAACTTTCTCCGAGTCTACTTTTACTCCATCTGTTGTGATAATGTGTCTTAGAAAAGTGACCTATTGTAGCCAAAATTCGCAATTGCTGAATTTAGCATATAGCTCATGTGCCCATAATTTGTTCAATATCACTCTCAAATGTTGTTCATGTTCTTCAGCACTTCTTGAATATATGAGAATATCATCGATGAACACTACTACAAACTTATCTAACTCCTCCATAAACACTTTGTTCATCAAATTCATGAAATATGCGGTTACATTGGTCAGTCAAAATGGCATTATGGTGAACTCGTATTGCCCATAGCGGGTTACAAATGCGGTCTTTGGTATGTCGCTGAGACGAATCTTCAGTTGATAGTAGCCTAATCTCAGATCTATCTTAGAGAAGTACTTGGCACCTTTTAGCTGATCAAATAGGTCATCCATCCTTGGTAGTGGGTACTTATTCTTGATGGTGACTTCATTTAGCGACCGATAATCGATACACATTCGGATGCTACCATCTTTCTTCTTTATGAACAAAATGGGCGATCCCCAGGGTGACGAGCTTGGTCTAATGTATCCTTTTTCTTGTAGCTCCCGTAGTTGCTTCTTTAGTTCTTCTAGTTCATTGGCTGCCATTCAGTAGGGTCTCTTTGCTATTGGGGCAGTTCCGGGTATCAAGTCAATAATAAACTCCAAGTCTCTGTCTGGAGGCATTCCCGATAGCTCTTCAGGGAACACATTGGGGTATTCACATACAACTGGTACTTCTTCAATAGTTGTTGCTTGTACGTTACAAACCATCGGTTCTACTTTTGGGGCTTGTGGGTGACATTCTACCTTTATCCCCTTGTGGTTTGTCAGGGTTACTGCTTTGTCGCTGCAGGATATGTTACCATGATGTTTCTTTAACCAATCCATTCCTAGTATTATGTCAAGGCCTTCTGTCTTCAATACTATCAAATCTGCTTGAAATTCTACTCCATCTATCATTATCTTGACTCGAGGGCACTTTAGGGTACATTTGAGGATAGCTCTAGGGGTGCGAATCAAGAGAGGGGTGGGGAGTAACACCGTTCTTAAATTATTTTTAAACACAAAACAAGCAGAAACAAACTAATGCAAAGCACCAAAATCAAACAACACGGTTGCAGAAGCGAAGTTTACTAGAAACTCACCGTACACGACATCAGGTGTTGCCTGTACTTCCTCTATGTTCACATGGTTCACACGGACTTGCCCAAAATTTTGGGCATTCCTTCATGGTGGTCCAGAATTCTAGGGTGCGGTGCGTCCAACTCCTGAGGTGGCTGTCCTATTGCTGGCTACAGACTGGGCTGGGGCAGAGTTCGTGGCTTTATAAGGGCATTGGGCGACATGATGTCCTGGTTGATGGCATCCAAAACAAGTCTCTGGTGCTGTATTATTGTTACTCTTGGGCTAGTTGTTGTTGCTGCTATTGCTACCATTATGGTTCTTGTAGTTGGATGTGGTCTGCGAGGTGTTGGATCTAGATGACCTATACTGCATGGTTGGCTAATACCTTGTAGGTGTAGTGTTGTTGGTGCGAACTCGTTGTGTCCTATCTTGCTGACGAGCACATTGTATCAGGAACTTGCGCTTCCTTTCTCCTTCACTCCTGTTGCGTTCTTCTTCTAGCAGGATGGTACGATTCATTAGTGTGTTGAAATTAGGATAGATATGGGTAATTATCTATTCCCTTAGAGCTGCATTGAGTCCTTTAATAAAACACATTTGCTTCTTCTTATCTGTGATAATATCATCCGGTGCATAGCGTATCAGCTTCATAAATTTCCAGATATATTGATTCACTGTCATCGCACCTTGTCTCAGGGAGCGAAATTCTTCTTCCTTTATTTCCATGATTCCTTCAGGGATGTGGTAATCGTGAAATTCCTCCACAAATTCTTGCCATGTGATAGTGTCTGGCTCATTGACTACATCTTGATAGTTTTCCCACCATTCACCCACTGCTCCTACCAGTTGGTGGGTGGCTAAATTGACTTTTTCTTCGTTTGTGGCTCATATTGCATTTAATTTCTTTGTGATGGTGCATAGCCAGTCATCTGCTGATAGGGGATCATCCTCAGCACTGTCGAAAGTTGGTGGATGAAGTCTCATAAATACTGCCATTTTTCCTTGCCCATTTCCATTGTCTTGTCTCCTTGCAAGATTTTCTAATAATCATGTTTGCTGATCCATTACTTTAGCTAATGTTGGTGGGGGTGGCGGGGGTTCTTCTCCTTGCACCGGATCATTTCCAACATTCTGTTCAACTTCTTCTTTGCCTTCTTCATGTACTTCTTCTATAATTGGGATATTATTTCCCTATGGTTGTTCATGCCCATGCCTTTGGTTTCGATGCCCATGATTGCCTCTGTTTTGCCTACCTCTAGGTAGTGGTGCAACCTGTTCCTCTTCTTCATGAACTTGCCTTTCGGTGGCCCTTTCGCGGTGTTCCTGAATCCTATCGGATCTCCTTTCCATCTGTTGCTATAGAGCAGCAAGGATGAGAAGATATCCTATAGGTTTTAGGTAGAAGGAAAGTAAAATAACAAGCAAGCAAAAACACGCATGCCTACACAAACACACAATATATTACATCACACGAACAGTTATACATATATGATACAAGGGCACATCATACACATTAACTGCTAGGATGATTACTACACGACTACTCGTACTCTAAGGACAACGAAGCGATACTAGACGTACTACTACTACTCGGGGTACTAGACACTACTACTAGTTGCTACAGCTCAGATTATTTATTTTACATCAGGTTACTATAGCTCTAACTCATTTTCTACTTGAACTGCATCTTACAAAGGTCCCTGATCGCAGCCTTGCCCTTATATTGGGCCAACTGCTTGTCTCGCAGCGTGTAGAGCTCCCATGTATATCCATCATCATCCTTCCCGGGAATGACTCATGACAGCTTGGTCTCCTTGAAATTGTCTACCATAGACTCCTCAGTCTCAATGGTCTCACGGTCAGAAAATGACTCCCTTGAAATGTATCCATTCAGGTCATAGTGTGGGTGCTGTGGATCATAAACTGGTACTCCACCTCCTATGCCTACTGCTATGGGACGCATGGCAAAAGTCCTTCTTCCCTTCTTCATCCTTCTTGCACGCTTCCTATTGCGTGATTGCTGTAGGGCCTCCTATAACTCCTGGCGGTAGGTGTCCAACTTGCACTTTAGAATTACCTTCTCTTGGTTTGCCATGTATAACTCCTGACTCGTGCTGTGTAACTCATCTCTAATCTCCTTAGCCTTGTTAATCCATCTTGACAATTCCTGCTGCTGGTCTTCATAGAGAGTGCCGAGTGCATGTAAATATCTAATAGTAGACACTGCGGTGTATTCTGGTGCTTGCGGGCTGATTTTCTCCGAGATCCGTACCTTCTCACACCACGTGGGAGTGGTTTGATCGGGCATAGGGAAGAATCTAGCAGGGGTGTGCTCAATGTCTTCCTCAAATATCTGATAATACTCTGCAAGAGCCTGGCGTGCTGCTTTCTGGCATGTGTCATGCAACTCTCTTCCAAACACTATGATGTATCGAGTTAGGAATGCTGGGCATGATGGATGTTCTGGAATACGTAGGCGCATCTCACACTTGGGTGCACCATCCTCAATGTACTCATGTCCATAGTACATCGGGGCCTCGGTGTAACCAAGTCGCTGGAGCGTCTCCCAAAGGAGCGGTGGGAATCCTTCAGCTTGCAGGCCATCCGAACGAACTGAATCGTTGTCCATTTGCTACAAAAAAATTCACAACATGGGTTAGAAACATTTTTGCAACACAAATGAAAAGCGACAATAAGAAGAATTCGTTCATCATATTATTATTAGGTTCAGTATTATTATTACTTCTACAATTAAGATTATTCTACGCGTTCCAATCCTAGGGCTTCGTCCTATGGTCAAGCTCGGCTCTGATACCACTCTGTCGGCCCCTCATTTTGAGAGTCGTAGGTGCATTTGTACTTGCGCTAGGATCATGCATAAGTATGCACAATTTAACAGAAATGGCACACAGATATTTAATAAAAATGTTCCGAGCTTTATTGTTTTCTAGAAAATAGGGTCTTACAACAGTGGCCCGAAGAGCATATTTATGGGTTACATAACTAGCGGAAGACTACTATCGTGAAGCGGTATTTTATTACATCATGGTGGTCTCTAGTACGATAGTATTATACAACGTAGCGATATCCTAATCAACAGGCAAGCTTGAGCACGGTTGAAACCCTAGCTTCAATGTCTTCTTCCTACGATTGTAAACCTCGCGTAACTCCTAGTCCCCATGGTGCGCCTCCTCGTCGTAGTCAGGGTCCTCCTCGGTGCTGAAGTCTGTGAGTCAATAACGGGTGAGTACATACGTACTCAACAAGCCCTAACCATAGGGTGGAAATAGAAGTGGAGTGATGATCATAATTAAGGGTTTGTCCTAGTGGAGTATTACCATATCCACTAGTTCCCGAGTCAATATTAACGTTTCATATCACAGTTTCATTACACATAAAAGTAAATCTAATCATAGGTTACCTCATCCCAGCATCTGCCCATTCCAAGGGCGTAGCTATTCGAATAGATTTAATAAGCTCTGCAGAGGTGTACAATTTACCCCACACGATAGGCATCATCCCTTCCATGATCAGTGGACGGAATAGGCCTAACGAAACCTCGTACCCGAATGTACGCGACCTTAGATTTCCATATAACTCTACTATGGCTTCTCAGGGGTTGAAAACACACTAATCTCGGGAAGGTACCTAATTGTCCCATCTCATAATCCCAGATGATACCACATCATCCTATCATATAATCTCGGACGATACCAAATCATCCCAACATAATAGTGCCGATGATACCTAATCATCATAATAAATAATAATATGGGCTCGAACGTGGCCAAAATTCAAGGGCTTAACGTGGAAGATCACATAGCAACCATGCCAACCAGGCCACGGAAGATCACATAGCATCCGTGCCTTCTCCTGATATTCCGCTGCCTACACCGACCTCCTAGTAGAAATTATACTTCCATCTAACGGAGTGTGAGGTCAAGTCTACCCATATTAGACGTGTGTCTGTACGTAATATCTCACTAGGCGGGATGGCCTATGAACCGATCCTTATGTGACTGAGGCGAGTATCTCCCGCAGCAACCCTCTCCAGACGATCCTGCTAAGATAACTTATCCCACATAAGTTACCTCCACTAGCCCCCTTGTCGAGGTTTTGTTTTAGGTTTACCAAATTATAAGTTCAACAAATTATTATCCCTAAGTTTCATTTATTTCATGGAGCTCATAAAATAACAAGATAACCATTCATCTCAATTCAACATTAATCATATCGTAATAACCGAGCTCATATTCCAGGATAATAATTAATCAAGTTTATGCATTTGATAATAATTAAAGCAAAATGGTAGAAGGGAGGGGGAGCTAGGACTTTCCTTCGCTGTTGTCTCCTTCGGGCACGTCTACGTAGTCCGGGTCCTCGTTCTCCTGGTAGTCACCGTCGTTTGTCGGGCGTAGCTATCGCATGAGACTACCGAACATAAAATAAAAGGGCAAAAGCAAACATAGAACAATATGGTGGTACCAGGTAAAATAGATAGAGCTAGATTTTAGATGAATTTTAGAAGTAGTTTCATGTAAAAAGGAGTTAGGATGCAAAAGTTATGTATTTTAGAAGTTTATCCTATAGTTAATTAACTAGGTGGAATTTTTACATGTATTCTCTGGTACATGAAAATATGTGCAAACTATATGGTTAAATTCTCAAATGCATCTAGTTTATTTATAAATTTTCTGGGAATTTTTTTAAGCAAGTTAAATATATTTATAAGCCTCTGTGTAGTTTACCGGCACCTAGCATTTCTGCGTGCTGTGCTGAGTGTGTATGTGTGTGCGTGTGACAGGTGGGGCCGGGAGTCAATGGCGTGGGCCGCTGACGTGCGGGCCTACTCGGTCCTGTGAAGTGGAAGGGAGTGACGGCGTCTCGGCCTGGTCCCACGTGACAGAGAAGGAGAGGGGGACGGAGGGTGACGCCATCGCAATGGCGGGTCCCGGTGCGGTGGTGGAGCAGGGGAGCGGCCACGGGTTCGCCGGATTCAGGTTCGCCGGATTCGGCTTCGCCGGTGGCGTCCTAGCTCGGAACCCGTCTCCAAGTGGTGGCCGGTGATCTAGGGACCAACCCACGGCTTCTGGTGGGGTAGGTGAGGGAAGTGGGGGCTCGTGGCAACGACGACGGCTCGCCGGAGTGGGGTGGCGGCTCGGCGACGCGCGCACTTGTGCTCTGGTCATGCGAGTGTGCTCCAGTGTGTGCGGTAACGTGTGTGGTGGGTGCTGCGATGTGCCGAAAGTGTAGCGAAACCCGTTGGTGGTGTCGGGAAGCGGCTATGGTGATGGTGACGGCTCGCCGCAGGAGAGCGGCGGCCCGGTGATGTGAGTGTGCGCGTGTAGGGCCTAATGTGGTCGTTTCTTCGAGTGTGTGTGAGTGCGAGTGCTCAGTGTAGGTGCTGGTGGTGGTGTAGTGCTTAACCGAGCCTTGCCGGCGGTGGTCGTCGGCCATGGCGGCTCGGCGGAGTGTGGTGCACGGTGGCGGGGTAGCATAGAGGGAGAACGGAGACAACTAAGAGAGGCATAGGTTGCCGGAGGGGCTCCGAAATCTCACCTGCCTCACTAATTGACCCGAGGTGCAGCAAAGAAGGAGGAAGAGAGGAGCAGCTCCAACGGCGTCGGTGGATCCCGATTTGGGATAATTGGCCTAGCTCACTATTAGGTGGGAGGAAGGAGGAAGGAGGAATGGAGGGGGAGAGCTGGTGTTCTAGCTCCTAGCGGAGCTCAGAGTGAGGAGGGCGAGGGCGGAGCGTCACCAACCGAGCCTATTTATAGGCCGGCAATGGCGGTTCGGCCGGCGAGATATTTTCTCGCCGCGCGCACCGCCATTGCGCGCGCTCGTGCTCAAATTAGCTAGGTCGGTTCGCTACAGTTTGTCTGTACCCATGCGCGCGGTGGGGATTGCTTGGCGGCTACCCATCGTGGTGTTGGCGGGGAGCGGTCATGGCGCCGCGAGTCGATGGTGGCACAGTGAGAGAGAAGGGAGCGGAGGAGCGTCAGTGGGGCCAAGGGGTTTCGTGAGAGTGCGGTCGGCCTTATCCGCATGGTGCTGGGCGAGCAGGGCGCGGCCATGGCGGCGTGGCCGAGGCGGGCGCCATGACGCGGTATTCCCGTCGTCTGGAGGTAGACGATGAGGATGACACGTGGCCCCCGTCCGTCAGCGAGTGAGAGAGGGGGAGGGCGTGGACGCACGCGGGATGGGCCGGGTGGCGGTGATGGGCCGGCCCATGCGGAGGGTGGAAGGAAGAGGAGGGAGGGCTGCTGCTGCCGCGGGCCGAGAGGGGAAGGGAGGGAGGAATGAGCCCAAGTGGCCTTTTTCATTTTCCAAATCTTTTTCCATTTTCCAGATTTGTTATGCATTTATTTTGAATGCATTTGAATTAAAATTTCGATGTGTATGCATGTAGGGTGTACCACCATATGTTCACAAGCAAGCAAACACTCCTTCACACAAACCACACACTAGGTTTTTATTCCTATGTGAAACTATTTCTAATAAATTAACACCTATGCTAGCGGTATTTATTAGTTCCCATGTGAGTTTTAAAAGGTTCAAATTTTTAGTGATTTTTAAATTAGGTCAAAAATTCAGGGTGTTACACAATGTGTATTGAATCCGAGCTGTCTGTCTGTCGGCTGTCCAAAAAAAATCTCTGTCACCTCCTCCTGCATGCCCGACCAACGTGTGAAAATCCTCGTCAAGCCAGCACGAGCGCCACCCGCGGCCTCTGCGCCTCTTGCCCGGACGTCTGGAGGCTGCTCTCCCACACAACCGGCAGCCTCTACGCCTGCCAAGTCTACATCTTTGGAAAAAATACTGACAATGTATTTGTATAAGCTTCAATCGGATTCTATCATTTTTCTTTGCAATGTTCCTTGTTTAGGGATTAGATTCATGACATGCTTGCTATAATTGGTAAACTAGATGCAAATGGGCTAGGTTCCTTTTTGAGGGCTTAGATTTATGGCATTATTGTCATAATTGCTAAAGTTAATTGCAATTTGTGTCAAATTCATATATAATTCAATTGGAAGCCATCAAACTCCATGCATTGTTTCCTCTAAGGGATTATATTCATGACATTATTGGCCTAATTACTAAAGTATATCACTTCAGTTGTGAATTCATATGAATATATACCTTAAAATCTTCATAACAACTATACATCAAAATATCCAATTAGGTTTATTATGAAACTATATTCCATGACTAATTCAATGATACTTATTACACATCACAAACATCAATTTTTTTTATTTGTATTTGGTCGAAATTAAGAAATTCTGTTGACCTTATTATGGCCGGGGAGAAAAAACAAAAACCTGACTACTAATGCCGCTTGTAACACCCCTGGTGTTACGAGTTTATTTAGCACCGCGATTTAGGCCTAAGAAAAATTTTCGAAACGAGTTTTTCGGGTTTTTAATTTAAAATGTACTTGCTGCGACAAGTGAATCCCGTGTGACTTAGTTTCGTGGACTAAAATAAACGCTCAAGATAAATTACGCAGTGCGTAGAAATATTCAGGAATATCCGATGACGATTCTAGAGAACGTTTTGTTCGGTTAGATTAAGCTTGAAAATTAACTTTTATAAATAAAATAAAATCCATTAATAAATAGAACGATACATATATATAAACTCACGGATTTATTTTGTTAAGCACGAACTGACGAGAAAGAGAGCGCAGCAGCTTCGTTTATTTTTTTTCGGCGTGCACCATACTCGCCTGGAAATCCAAACACGGTTCACTGCGCCTTGCACGACACTGTATAAAGTTAGGCTGTGTTTAGAATTTGTACTCGTCAAGCTTTCTGTGCTGAGACTTGAACCGAAGTGTTATTCTTAGATATGAACGCATAAGAAGAACATAGATGCTACGATTCTCCAACTAGAGCTACAGACGTGCCTATACATGGACTGACCGGAAATTCTATCTGTAGTGGTTTGAATATGTCAGCTGCGTCGTGGTAAAAATGGCAATCATCTCTGTTGCATGAAATATTTACACGCTTGATTACTTGCTAACCCTTTGTTGTAACCATGATCGAGTTGGATAATCCTGTCAAGAAGCTAGCGCTTATCGTTGATGATCATGTGAGGAAGTGAAAATATTACTGATCATGATCATTGCTTTAATAATGATAGAGTTAAGTTAAAATCGTGCATGAGGAGCGCTTTTAATAATGGCAGCGCAAACATTACTGAGCATCAGGCTGTAGCACCATGGAAATCACTGTAGCACAAGTCAACACTGTCCATTGCATCAGGCACGGAACGCACAGGTCACGCAGGAACACGGTAGCTGTGTGGAAAACACTGTAGCAGCGTGAAAACACTGTAGCGTCGTGGAAAACACTGTAGCAGAGCGGAATCACTGTTCGCATGAAAGCATCAAGCCGTGCGCAGCATCGTTTTATTGCCTTTAAGTAAGCTAGTTAGCCGCTAACCTTACGACGCGTCGCTGTCGCGCTTTCACGTCGTCTGCCTTTAAAAGGTTACGCCGAGCTGTTCCGCTCCACTGCTCACTTGCTTCTCTCAAATCAAGTTTCTCTGTTCTTGTCCGTGAAAGTTGCGTCTATCGATTTCTCTCGAGCTGCAATAATCAGCTGAGATAGCTAATCTGCAATTGATCTTCTCATTCTCTAATGTTTCCTTGACTTGTGGTCTCCTTCCCCATTAATTTCTTGACCTGCATGAATGAATCGGCACCTCACCACCAAGCACGTTTAGCCCAAAGCACACTCTAGTCCTGATGTGCTCGTCAAGTCCAAAGACCACTCAAAGTCTATCATTTGAATTAATGCACTCATGACCAAAGACCTACTCCAAGTTCATCACGTGAAATCCAATTCACATGACTAGCTAGCCAGATGCCAGCTCCACCTCCAGCCCCGCATCTCCTGCCTATAAAGGACACGCCAAGCCTGCCAAGCCATCCCACTCCACCGCTCACCATCTTACTCTCTAAATCGAGTTTCTCTGTTCTTGCCTGGGAAGGCTATGCTCTGTTGATCTTCTTCCTTAAGCTACAATAGACCAAGGTAGATAGTCCCCATACATCCCCTACCTCCCTTCTACCTCCCCATGCCCTTAGATTTGGAAGTCATGGCCAGAATCGCCATCAGGCGAAAGTCCAGCAGCTGTCCATGGTGGACGAGCTGAGGAGCACAAACGCTCGGTGCTCTCTGTATCTCTCTCGAAGAATCCTAGCCGTATACCCACTCTGCTCTTTGTTTAAGTCCACAGCAGCAGCTTGTCCTATGCCATGTGCTAGTAGCAAAGCCGTGAACCAACTCAGCTCCTATACACGTAAAGTCAAGAGTCATGAGCCATTAATCCACTCCACCAATTTCTTTATTCCTTTTCCCTTTCTAATAACCAGCGGCAGCTCGTGGCCACTAATCACGTTTCGTTTTCTCTCCTCGTGATTAATTAGCGGCCACCTTGCACAATTAATATCTCTACTATGCTAACTCCGATTCCATCACTTCTTCTTCCTAAATTCATCAAATCGAACCCCACCTATCCATAAAGTTTCATAATTTTTGGAACGCAGTTGAATTTATGTGAATATTTAATTGTGTCTGTTTGCCGAGTACTGCGAGTTCGACGTCGATGGAGGGACGTCGATGGATTGTGGAGTCATCGGGAGTTGCTGGAGAAATGGTACTTTTGGAAGCGTGATTGGATTTCTAAGAATTTCGGCTGTCGTTGATTATTTACATATATGCATTTGCATCAATACATATCATAATAGGAACGACGGTGGATCGATGATATCAACTGGAGTAGCTGAAAGATGATGCTATGGTGATCATATCACGAAGATGGAATGCTAACTTTTGGTTATATTTTACCCAGGCAAGCCCCGGTGCATAACCTCTACTTTTCTGCAGTTTAAATTATATTTGTGCATTAAGTTTTAAGGAGTTGAATGAAACCCACTTGCATATATATCTTTATTCCTATGAGTTTTACTAGTATGATAGGATCGTGTAGATTGCTATGCTACAGGACTCCGGTAGAAGTCGAGTGATTGTTTGTCACTCGCGAGAGATAGGAAATATATTACCAAATTATTATCACTTGGAAAATATAAAATGGTGGAAAGGAAAAATGGTGACCGGGCAGGGATATGGTTTGGGTATTGGTGGGTGTAAGAAGTTGTGTCGCCGCGGAGGCGGGTCATAGCTTGGTTACACCGTTTTTCCCTGTCTGGTCGGTTAAGGACCGATCGTTGCATATGACTTTAGGCAGGTCACAGACTTATTATCCCGAGCACATACTTGTGTATGGGCGCTTGGAAGACTTGTTGCTCTCTTGTCGCGGATCCGGCTCTTTCCGGACCGACTGTTAGGGTTTTATTTTGGTGGAGGAGGTCCTTGCACCGCACTGAGTCCGGGACTCAGGGGCAGGGGCTTGGAGTCCCAGTTTGGACGGGGACCTGGACACCCGGGACAGGAGAGTGATGGGTTGATCCTGCTTGTGCCTTGGGTACAAGCGGGGCGTGTGTTTTCGGGGTACCCAGCTGGGGGCATTGATTCGCGAATCGCCGGGCTATCCGGTACGGCTTGTCTGCGGTTTAGCATCGTAGTAAGAACTGAAGATGAAAGATAGAAAAGGAAATCTGATTGCTTACCACCTGCTTGAAAGTAGCACATGTGCTTACATAGAATGGTTAGTTAATGAACCAATGCGGCTATTAATAAAAATCGAATATAAGGACGCACGCTTAGTAATGCTTCCTGCAAATGCAACCCACAAGCCAAATAGCCTTGCATATTCTTGGAGTTTTTTTTCTTTTCTCCTGTCGGGTAAGTCTTGCTGAGTACAATTGAGTACTCAGGGTTTTATTCCCCCTGTTGCAGGTGACAGGTGGACGCTTGAGCTGACCTTTGTGTGTGGATTCCTCCTGGTGGGCTCAGAGAGGATTTCCTTTACGCTGCGATCGTAGTTGTTATTTATAACCCTCACCAAATACTTTTATAAATGAAAGTTTCATAATCTGTTGCCGTAGTCTATATATATCAATACTTCATCATGTCATTAATAGAGGTTTATTTCCGATGTAACTCTGTTCACATGTTTCTATTCCGCTGTTCAATTAAATTATTTACAACTCTGATAATATAATTTCATTCCGCTGTTATGTTAATAATTATTATACTCTGATGTTGTATTAAAAGTGATGTAAGAAATGGTTACGAAGGATGTAAGCTTTATTCTCTCATTTGTGATCCTGATGGTAAAAATGTGGATTTTCGGGTTCTCCCCTGGGGTGTGCCCGACGGAACCAAGTAATTTAGTGTTCTCCCTCGAGTGCTTAGTGTCTAATGGAAGACAAGCACTCCTGTGAGGCATTAAATTAGGCGGTTCTGCCACACCGCTCCAATCTTTGTGTAGGATTGTGTGACTCCTTGGATAATGAGAGTTGCATTCTTTTCGGAACGGAGGTAGTATACGTTTACTTGATAGACACAGTTGCTAAAAAAGAAAGTCATCAGTATAGAATTCTTCTGTACATAGAGAGCTGACTTTACATAGAGAGCTGACTTTACACGGAGAATGAGTGTGACGAGGGCTATTGTCCGCCACCAATCCCTATGGCCCTATTATTCATACTCTACTCTCTCATCGACAGCTGGCCGACGATACCTTGGTGATCAAAAATAGGAACAGCGCGGCAGCTGCGTTGAGCAGCTTCCAACTCGTCAGATGCTACCCCAACTCGTCTGATCACCACCCAGTAACTCTGGTCACATCGATCGGGGCGGCGGCAAAGAGAACAACAGGTAATAATGCCAGATTGATCCGTGTCAGCTTACGTTTCTATTTCTCCTCTTAATTGGAGCTTAAATTGTGTCCATGAATACTACAGGAAGTAGGGAGCATCAGCACGGCAGTCAAAGACTGGACTGATCGATTTCATCCATTCCAGTCCAAATTAAAGGCTGCTGCTTTGGTAGAAAAATCCTCGGCTTCAGATTCAGGTATGCTTACCGCAATGACGTACCTGCAAAGTGCAAAAAAATTCTTGTGTCGCCTTGTAGCATAGAGATCTTGTTCAAGCTTGTTCAGTCCGACTCCGGATTCTGAATGTTTCAGTTGCCGACTGACCTGACCTTGTTCAGCATTTTTGTGATATATCTTCGTTTATCTAACTCTAACGAATAGGGATACATCAATGTAATGTTGATTTCTCGTTCGTGCTGTGCTTTCTGATTGAAATGATGCTTTCTGTTGACCTTATTATGGCCGGGGAGAAAAAACAAAAACCTGACTACAAAACAAAAACCTGACTACTAATGCCGCTCCAATCTGTGTAGGATTGTGTGACTCCTTGGACAACGAGTTACATTCTTTTCTTCGGAACGGAGGTAGTATACGTTTATTTGATAGACACAGTTGCTAAAAAAGAATGTCATCGGCATAGAATTCTTCTGTACATAGAGAGCTGACTTTACACAGAACGAGTGTGACGAGGGCTATTGTCCGCCACCAATCCCTATGGCCCTATTATTCATACTCTACTCTCTCATCGACAGCTGGCCGACGATACCTTGGTGAGCAGAAAAAGGAACAGCGCGGCAGCTGCGTTGAGCGGCTTCCAACTCGTCAGATGCTACCCCAACTCGTCTGATCACCACCTAGTAACTCTGGTCACATCGGGCTGCGGCAAAGTGAACAACAGGTAATAATGCCAGATTGATCCGTGTCAGCTTACGTTTCTATTTCTCCTCTTAATTGGAGCTTAAATTGTGTCCTTGAATACTACAGGGCGTAGGGAGCATCAGCACGGCTGTCAAAGACTGGACTGATCGATTTCATCCATTCCTGTCCAAATTAAAGGCTGCTGCTTTGGTAGAAAAATCCTCGGCTTCAGATTCAGGTATGCTTACCGCAATGACTACCTCGATGCCAAATGTCGATGCCAGCAATTACTCAAGGCCAAACCACCTGCAAAGTGCAAAAAATTTCTTGTGTCGCCTTGTAGCATAGAGATCTTGTTCAAGCTTGTTCAATCCGACTCCGGATTCTGAATGTTTCAGTTGCCGACTGACCTGACCTTGTTCAGCATTTTTGTGATATATCTTCGTTTATCTAACTCTAACGAATAGGGATACATCAATGTAATGTTGATTTCTCGTTCGTGCTATGCTTTCTGATTGGAATGATGCTTTCTGTTGACCTTATTATGGCCGGGGAGAAAAAACAAAAACCTGACTACTAATGCTGCTCCAATCTTTGTGTAGGATTGTGTGGGACAAGGATCAGCTAGCTGCTGTTGCCACTTGCCAGCAGGTGAATGTGAATCGATGGAGATCATGACCGGAGCGCTTGGCACCCTCCTTCCCAAGTTGGCCAAACTGCTGACGGATAGATACAAGCTTCAGCGACACCTCAGGGGCGAGATCATGTTCCTGAAGGCGGAGCTGGAGAGCATGCAAGCAGCTCTTGAGAAGGTGTCAGATGCTCCGGTAACTGACAACCAGGTGAGGATCTGGGCCCGGGACGTGAGAGAGCTGTCCTACGACATCGAGGACAGCATCGACAGATTCATGGTGTGCGTTGACACTGATCCATCAGCACCAGCAGAGCTACATGGATTCAGGGGTTTCATTCAGAGGAGTTTGAAACTGCTGACGACTGCTAACACCCGCCATAGGATCGCCAAAGATATCAGAGGCATCAAGGTGCTCGTCAGGGAGGTGGCTTCAAGGCGCGATAGATACAGCACTGACAGCAGTGTCTCTTCCATCAGATCTGCCACCACAGCGACAGTAGTTGATCCCCGTTTAATTGGTCTCTATGAAGAGGCTAGAAAACTTGTTGGCATCAGTGGCCCACAAGAAGAGCTAAAGATGCTGATGGAGCCAGAGGCCACATCATTGGAGGATGGCCTGAAAGTAATCTCCATTGTAGGAGTTAGTGGTTTGGGTAAGACAACACTTGCAAATGCTGTGTATCAACAGCTTAGGGGACAGTTTGACTGCCATGCTTTTGTATCAGTGTCTCTTAGACCTGATTTAAACAGGATTCTCAGCAGCATACTCCGTCAAGTTTGTGAACAACATTATTGCAGCACTGAAACGTGGCCTGTGGAGGAAATTATTGACAAAATCAGATTATTCCTTGATGATAAGAGGTACATATATAAATCATAAAGTTCCGGTGTATAGCTAGTGTAAGCCAAATAAGGTTACTTAAGGAAACAATCCAATAGTATTTCAATTTTCATATGACATTGCTAGTTACATAGGGTTAGTTTTACTGGTAACCATTCCTGCATTGTGAATGGGCAATTGTAGGTTCCTCATTAACTGTGTACATTAGTGAGGAATCTACAATTTCCCATTCACAATGCAGGTATGGTTACCAGTACTAACCCAATCTAGGCATTAGCTCTCTCATCAGTAGTTTGTTTCATTTTATATTTCACCTTACTTACTTTGATGAAGTTATATTATGTTATGAAACCACAGGTACATTATTATCCTCGATGATATATGGGACATTTCAGCATGGAAACACATCAAGTGCGCATTAGTTCACAACTGTGGTAGTAGAATAATCACAACAAGCCGTGTACTAGATGTTGCAACATCTTGCTGCTCAGAGATTGATGGTACCATATATAAACTAAAACCTCTTTCCGATGATGATTCAAAGAAGTTGTTCTTCAAGAGAATATTTGGGTCTGAAAATGGTTGTCACTCAGAACTGAAGGAAACATCGGAGAAAATTTTAAAGAAATGTGGTGGAGTTCCCTTAGCCATCAACACAGTAGCCAGCTTATTGGCAAGTAAACCAAGAAATATCAACCAATGGTACAATGTCCATAATTCTATTGGTACAGGACTTGATAAAAGCCCTAGTGTGGAGAATATGAGGAAGGTATTATCTATTAGTTATTATGGTTTACCTGTCCATCTAAAACCTTGCTTACTGTATCTAAGTATATTTCCAGATGATTACAATATATCAAAAGATCAATTGATACGTAGATGGATATCTGAGGGCTTTATACCAGGAGAAGATGTGGTTACCTTATATGAACTTGGTGGAACATATTTCAATGAACTCATTAATAGAAGCATGATAGAACCAGAATACATCGACACTCATGGCAGTATACTAACTTGTCGTGTGCATGATATGGTACTTGATCTCATTGCATCTTTGTCATATGAAGAAAATTTTTCGACCACAATACCTTCTAAGCAGTCAACATACTTTCACAAGAAAATGCATCGGTTATCCTTTCAAAGCAATGCAGAAGGACAAGCCATACCGAAGGCAATTAAGTTGTCTCATTTGAGGTCACTCATTGTCTTCCCTGGTTCTGCTAACTTACTGCCTCCTCTCTCAAGCTTCCATCTATTGCGAGTACTGGATTTTGAAGGCTGTCATGATTTAGAAAGTTATCAAATTGATGGTCTTGGCAATTTGTTTCATTTGAGGTCCCTAGTACTAAAGGATACAAATATTGCAAAACTCCCAAAAGAAATCGGTAAACTTCGTTGTCTGCAGACATTAGACTTAAGGAAAACTAGCATAGGTGAACTTCCATCAACAGTTGTTCAGCTAAGACAGCTAGTGCGACTGCACGTTGACAAGTCAGTGATGCTACCATCTGGGTTTGGGGCCATGAAATCTCTGCAGGTCCTATCATATATTGGTGTCTGCAAAACCCCGAACCTAATAACAGAGCTAGGTAACTTAAATGAACTGAGGATTCTCCACATTTCACTTAGTGGAACAAGGCATATGAATTGTGAGAAACATTTAACTGATTCATTGAGTAACCTGGAAAAACTCCATGAACTGTGCATTTTAGGTGGCTTCTTATCCAAATTGTCAATGTGGATAAATTCCTCTCTCTTATGCCTCAACACCTTAGACATGAAGCTCAAAACACTAACACAAGAAGATTTCGAAAATCTTGGGTCCTTGTGGTGTTTGCTTGATCTCCGTCTTATGGTGCTCAAAATTGAACCAGAAAAGTTGGTTATTGGAATTGATCATGAAGAATTCCAGTCTCTAGTTAAGTTCTCGTTTGTCAGTAATGCAATGAGGCTGCTATTTGCACAGAAAGCTATGCCAAGGCTTGAAAACCTTGAGCTTGGCTTTAGAGTTCAAGAGACTAAGGATTTTGATCTCGGCTTGGAGAACCTCTCTTCTCTGAGGTATGCTATGATAAGAATTGATTGTGGGACTTCCAATGCATGTGAAGTAGAGCGGGCTGATGCTACTATTAGGAAGGCCGCATTTGTGAATCCGAATCACCCTAGACTTGATATATTCAGGCATTTTGAGGCTGTTTTGATACGGGATGATAGGAAGCTACAAGTCCCAGATGAAACAAGGAAAACAGAAGAAGAGGTAACATTTTCTCTTTACCCAAAAGTAACCTAAAGTCTAAAGCTTATATCAAATGGTGTGCAATTCACTTGTACTTTCACTATGGTAGTGATGGTGAGTGATTGACTTTGCTAAGTAAGATGGCAACAACTAGAAGACAGGGGGTGCAAAGACTTCAGTGCTAGCAAGTAGCGAAGGAGGATAGCATAGATTAATTAGAAGATGATTATGGAGCAGAACCACAGAAACATGTGGTAGGAAGCTGTCATATGGATGCTTTGTGTGGCCAAGGGTAGCAATGCTGCTAGTACGGAAATAGCATTCTCATAGGGATGTGATGTGAGACTTTGAAAGAGGGGGAGGCGTGAAAGTTTTATGTGTGAGGAGGTTGGCATTGAAAAAGCTAGGGGTGGGGTGGATGATACAATAGTGAGGGAATATAAATTATTGTTTGTGGTATTAATCAGTCCAAAGCATCTATGATACAATAGTGAGGGAATATAAATTATTGTTTGTGGTATTAATCAGTCCAAAGCATCATGTTAAACATAATTACGAGCATTAAATATTCCTCTTGTTTCAAATGTGGCTTCACCATGCAGGCTATGGTTTCAAAAATGGGCCCATGGGGTGGAAATGGTGGTGATACGTGCGACATCAAGGTGATACCACATCATTTGGAAAGTGTGATAATTTGTAGTGGTACAATTATCGACGCGCTTGCATTTTCTTACTGGGATAGAAACGGGCACCGGCACACAACACAATTTTGGGGTGGCATTCTTGGGAATGTCCAAACGGTGAGTACACTTAACAAATGATGCAAGGCAGACATGATGCATGGTATCTTTTTCATTCTTGGCTTAATTCGAATAATTCAAAACAAGTATTCAAAAATTTCAGGCAGGGTTATATTTGTTGCAATATCTTTCCTTTGTAAGAAACAATTCCTAGAATCGAAAGGGTAAGAAGATAAAAGGCCTACTATCACTTGAGAGTCTCCAAACTTTGCACTACACTACTGCTCATGATATAGCAAATGGTGCCTAGATCAGGTCGGGTCAGGTTAGACTTTGGGATTTCAGCAAATTTGGCCAAAATTTCAGTGATGTTTTAATAGACGCTTTGCAATGAATTGAGTTTTGAGTGTTTTAAGTATTATAAAAATTTAACATGATTACATATATCCATACAGTGAGATGGAAGTCAAGAAATATAATGAAAAGAAAATGGGCTCAAGAGTCCTCTAGTTGAAAGAAGGCGACGCAAATCAGGGTTTAGGATTCAGTATGGATCATTTAAGTGGTAGCCAAAACATTGAAATTTGGCCAAAATTCCGTCGATATTTTGAACCCTATGTCAACTATTTTCACAATTCAATGGAAAAGACCATAGCAGGCAAGGGCTTAGAGATGGTGGCCCATGATTCTTCATCAAGTAACTTCTTTGTAAAGTTAGGAAAAAATTATTTGATTTAGTTGTCATTTTTTTGTTTTTGCTTACCAATAATGATTAGCTCTATAGGTTGTTTGAAAGCTGAGAAGCTACAAATGGTTTGCATTTTCATAGGGTTATTATTTATACTCGATGGTTTAACCCCTTCCCTTTTTATTTTCCCAAATGGCCAAGGGTATTTCAATAGTTATTTGCACAATTCCCTAAAGTGAATGAAAATCGATGTCAGGAATAAATTTGTGCAAAATAATTTCTAATGCAAAATGCTGTATAGTATATGTCTTTTGTACTCGTGTAGACTTTGGGATTTCATTTATACCATTCTATCTATGTGCAATTTGAAATAGAAAAAATGAATTTGTATCCTGTAGGGTACACATGTTTAAATAGTTGATGTATATGTCTCTAGAGTTAATCCTATTACTACACAATAGTTTAGTACAACAGGTTCAAAATGGAACCTTAGTGATGCCTCAACACTATTGTTTGCAGCTAGCCAGCCTTGGCTACTAATAATCGGGCAAGCCAAGAACTATAAGTAAAAACAACTACCACTACAGTTTCTGGCTCAAACTGGTAGTGGTATGCCACTGCCAATTTGAGCCTCAAGCCAGCAATGATAGTGTGCATATCACTGTCAATGATAGTCACATTCTACTGCCAATTTGTCGCACATAATAACAGTGATAGTCAACTATATTACTGCATATTCTTCCTACCGATCGGAAGTGGTATGTCTACATTATATAATAAACCTTCTTGTTTCTCTAGCTCGACTAAAGGAGCCATTTTTCTCAACTTCTTTCATTGTTGTGGCCATTTTCCAAAATTTCACAAGGAGGCTCCTATTTTGAAGAATGTACGCACATCTTGTCTTATGTTTGGGTGTGTCCGCCTTATGGCGTTTTTTTTTTTTTTTTTTTGTACCGGTGACTCTCAGCTGTGTACCATTTCCGGATAGTAGAGGCTGGAACTTTGTTCCCTTATCTAAAAAATTTTGAAGAATGTACATGATCCCCTTACTTTGAGAGGTTGGTAACTAGCAACCCGCTAAAATTATAGTTTGTTTGCTTTGTTATATTGTTTGGCCATTTTAATAAATGTGATGGAGTGGATCTTCCTTTTGTTTAGAGGCTGTTTTCATAAAACTGCTCAAGCTAGCTACGGATTTATGCAATAATTATTATTTAGTGTTTAAGATAGACACATGAAATGACTTTATGTTCTCCTTGTAAAACATATTCTTAACTGGTTGGTACAATTAACTTTCATTTATCTTGTGCAGATCGTCCTTGGCACTTCAGAATATCTCATGGAAGTTTCTGGGACAACCGGCCCATTCAGTGATGTATCAGAGGTTATAACATCACTTAAGCTTGTGTCCAATGTACGTTGCTATGGGCCATTTGGGGAACCACGAGGTACTCGATTCTGCTCTAGAGCAAAGAAAAATAGTAGCATTGTTGGATTCTTTGGGCGCTCAGGGAACCACCTTGATGCAATTGGTGTCTACTTTCATCCCATCTGAACATTATCTATCTTGATGCAGATGATGTTTTCTTCTTTTTGGTATATATCCTAAAAATGATGTCAACCAGGATTTGAGCTTTGCAGGCTTATATTTCAAATAATCTTTCCTAGTTACCTTTTTAATTCACTTATTCAATCAGGATCATTTTATGTTGCAAACTTGCAATATTATATGTACAATGATAATTGCCATATAACTAAATGCCAGGAAAGCACCAGATATAAGCTTTTACCAATTCCATACGAGTCAAAAATCACAAACTTATTTTTCCAGTACAAAGGAGGTATTAGAATCCTTAGTATTATCTAAGTACCTTCACTTGTAGAAGGCCAAAGTTAGACTTGGAGCCATGCTCAAAAATAGATAGGAATTAGTATAAGCAGAGTGATTCAATATATGGAAAAGATGCCTATGCGCTTTCAGGCCATAAGAACAAACAAACAAACAAACAAGATGTAAAGAAATGAAGGAAGATGGCTCCAAGGAAAGTATAACACCCCAGAAGAAACCACAACAGTCCTCTAGAGAATTACCACATTACACTACAACAACGGAGTACGCGGAAGCAACAAACGTCATCTAAGTTGAACATTAAATTAAGTCTTCTATCATGACATAAACAAAGACAGCTTCAACAACAACTAGCAAACCTCAGGTGTTTATTACAATGTAAGAAAACAACCAACTAATTTGTTTGAACAATTATGTTTGTTTGAAGTATATGTCAACAGGTGTGCACATGTGCTACTACTCCCATCCCACCAATCATCCTTGAAGCTCATGTACATGAGATGGGGGAACAAGCGTATGAGGTTTATGGAAAACCTCAGCAAGCAAACTGCCTTAACTGAGTTATTTAAATCACAGCTTGTTTAAGCATCAAATTTAAATAGCATTATAAAGATACATCAATTGCTTCATAGAAATATAAATATACTTCAAAGTATAAGTGCAAATGATGCAATGCAATGTATGACTTCACTTCTACCCACACATCCCAAGGAGAGGGTGTGAGGGCTGCACCCACATTGCTTATCAACGTGCATTGCTGCAACCACATTACTCATCAACGTGCGTTGCTGTACCAGTACTTACCGCACCAATTCGGCTACGGTTTCTTTCAAATGCATATCAATGGAAAAAGTGCAAAATGCAAATGTTGCAATGTATGCACTTCATGTACTTCATAATTCAAAAGTAATACCACACGATATGAAATAATATACTTCAAAGTAAAGCAAAAACTTCAGATTTTAGATTATATGGCTAGTGTGAGAAACTGAAATTTAGTGGAGGCAATTCAAACAACAAAGCTAAAGCATGTGGACCACGGCGCCACATTTACTTGCCTTTACCGACGATCAAGCAAAAGAACTAGGCACGCTCCCAAGGCAAACCACCTGATCATAAGCCAACCTCAGTACCAACATCATCATACTAACAAGACAAACAACAATTACACACTAAAGCATCTCAAACCCATCGTTTAAGTATCTACCGTTTCGCTACCAATCATGACAGCAGCACTGTCCCTTCTCTTTTTCATAGACATTTAACTATACATTCAAAATTTCTGAAAATCTTCCAGGTGATAGAGAACTCCATTATCTACAACTTTTGTATTATAAAATTCTGCATAAGGGGTCACCAAGATAGCATAATCATCCTCTTGATTTAACTGAACTTTCCGACGGTCAAAACAAGACAACAATATTATAAATTTGATAACCGGAGGTATACTCATCCACAAAATATGTTGTATAACAATCTGGAAAGATTAAGAAAAATTATACAACTTTCATTTAGATCACAAGTTCAAATTCCTCCATTACAAGGGCCACAAATTGGATAGATCTAAAAGTGTTTAGATTCTTGTCACTGCAAAAAAAAAAATTCTGAGAAAAACCATATCTTCAAAAATACAGAGGCTATGAGGGTGATCTTGCAGTCCAAAGAAAGGTACTGAAGTCCTCTACGACTTTGTCCACAGTGATAAAATTTATTAAGGCCATTAAGATACTCTAAAACAGCGATGAACAGACACTGTTCAGTCTGACAGAATTTCAGAACCTGGACGAAAATTAATTTCGACAATTTCGGGAATTACCTTCTAATTGAATGATTCCATCCACAAAACTTGATCCAAAGAGGTGGATTAGCATTTGGCATCTCACCTACGGAAAATACAGCAAGCATGACGACAAACTCCGGGCGATCCACTCCTTCCTTCCTTTCTCTTCTCCACTTCACAGCGATCTACGCCGCTATGACTGGATCGGTGTTCCGATCTACGTCGCACGTAGGGTAACCATCATGGACAGCAAGGGAACAAGAAATTGATGGCAAAAATAGGGAGACAAGATGATGCCTAACCAAACATCCGTGAAAGAACGGCGCCCCGGACAACTGCGGTGGCAGACGACGGCAGATGACACCAGCAAGCCCTAAATCCTCTCTCTTCCTCTCTTATTCTTCCTCTTCCCTTTTCTCTTGCGTGAATCAAAGAGCTAGGGCTGGTGGCAAACGAGAGGTTCGGCCATAGGGGAGAAACATGGCATATGGAAAGTCACGGAAGGGGAATTGGTCAAGAAGAAAAAGAAAACCCACGCCAGGTCTCCATAACAGGTACGTGGCCTTTGTTTTTTTTTATTTTTTTTCATAAAACTAACAAATAATATAACTTCACCATCGACGGCCCAATTAATACGAATAAGCAGTCAAACAAAAAGTATTCGACGAGCTCTACGCAATGGTCGTCTTCCTTAATCCATCCGAACAATGGATCAAAAGTCAAATTTTCAGTCTTTCCTTAAATCCGATCAACCTTCGCCAAAAAAAACACTTAATCCATATTAAAATTCTTATTTATAGCATTTATTCTTGGGTTATTACATTCTCCCCTCCTTCCAAGCAGAACTATGAACAAAACAAGAATTGAACCACATGCTAAAAAACACTTCTCATGATCCTCAAACTCCGAGGTGGCTTCTCGTTGTGTCAAATTCTTCCTAAAGACCTTGACATATTTTATCATCCGGGTGCGCGTCACAAGTAGAACTCCAACCCTTGCGCAAGATGATGTTTCATAGTCATGTCTTGATTTATGATCAAGTATTTTCTCAACATAGAGACATGAAACACCGGGTGTGCTCCTATCCTAACATAGACTTCAGCAACTGCAACCGACATGCTAATGCACCTACACGAGCGATAATCACATAAGGTTGAATGTACCTCGGGCTAAGCTTCCCTTTTGTACCAAAATAAAACAATGTCTTTTCTTTGTGAATCGTTCAGGATCGCCTCTTCTCCCACTGCAAACTCCGAAGCCCTTAATCTAACATCTGCATAGCTATTCTGCCGACTCTGAGCAGTCAACAAGTTTGTCGAATATCACGGACTTTATCATGAGTCTGTCGTACCCACTCTGGACCAACTAAGGAGCGCTCACCAACCACATCCCAACAACGTGCAGAAATCCATCTATGCCCATACAACGCTTCGTATGGAGCCATCCGAATACTAACCTGATAACTTGTTATTGTAAGCAAACTCCGCCAAAAGCAAGTGAACTTCCCAACTCCCTTCCATGAAAGCACATAGGCATGCGATATATCCTCCAAGGTGTGAATAGTACACTCGGACTCACCATCTGTCTAAGGGTGGAAAGAAGTACTCATGTCAAGTTTTGTGCGCAAAGCACTATGCAATCTTTGGCAAAAATTAGACACAAACTTAAAGTCCTAATCTGACACAATAGACTTGGGCACACCATGCAACCTCACAATCTCCTTGATAAACAACGTGTCGGTGTTTCGAGTAAACACCAACGAGTAAATTTGTATTATTGCGCGTCTGGCTCGGATGGTGTGCTAAGAGGACACGAGATTTATACTGGTTCGGATAGAATATCCCTACGTCCAGTTCATTACTGCTGCTCGTGTTACTAGCACTGGAAAGTTCATAGTAGAGGTTACAAATGGGCGAGAGATGGACAGGTCCGAAGTCTCTGGTGGTGTGTGTTGTGATGAGTTCGAGCTCGGACATGTTCGGATGCTGGATCCATGGTCCGATCTGATGTGTGATGGGTCGCTTGTTCAATGTGGTGTCCGATGTCCCCCTAAGGGACGCCCTACTTTCCCTTTTATAGACCAAGGAAAAGCACGGGTTACAATGGGAGAAAAGAGAAGAACGAGATGAAGAGGAAGTCCTTTAGGGTCACCGGGCCTTTCCTTTCCTTTGTGCGGGCCCCGCTGACATGGCCGGTGGTGATAGGGACAGACCCACGCCGGGCGCCTGTCCGCTTGATGATGCCATGCCCTGCCATTGTTAGTCGGGTCGTAACGTCCCACTCCGCCTCGGCAGGCGGCGCGACGAACCAGCGTGCTGATCAGCGACCATACAGGGAGTAGGCAGCACAGTGACCACGCATCCATCACTGTGGACGATGTGAGTCCCCCGGAATGACATGTCACGGGGATGGGTCATGTTTGTAGGGTTATGAGGATGCTACGCTAGCCGGAAAACAAAAAAAATGACCTCATAAACTAGGATCTACTGCTAGTTATAGATCACAGGATTACCACTAGATGCGCAGGTGCAGCGGAAGCGACTCGATGTAGTCATACGCGTCATAGCAGTGCCATGCAGTTGCAAGGTCGTCCATACGTCTGTCCCCTTCGTGCGGTTTGTCCTTGTGCTCTAGATGCAGCACCTCCGATGTATCCACATGTACAGGGAGGAAGCGTCGTGCCTCCAGACTGCTAGGTCCATGAGGAGCAGCAGGCGTGGGCGTAGGATGGGCGGCGGCGGCTACCAAATTGGCGTGGGATACCTAGCCCCGTTGCCCACCCTACTTATTTATAGGCGTCCCTAATGAGCTCTCGAGTTGGAGGCCCATTAGTAACCCTAAGCCTTGTCTAACTCGGATCCAATCCAAATTAGGTTTCCAGCCCCTTAAGTGTGCGACCCTATGAGTTCACGCACATATAGACATGGCCCGAGTACTCCTACTCGACCATTAGTTGATAGCGGCCTCTAGCAAGGCATGTCAACTCCTATGCGTACGCAAAGATCATATCAAACGAACCACCACAAAACCATATACTTGTTATTCCCTTGCCTCATGATATTTGGTCCAACTCATAGGTTAACATTTGACCCAAGCACGGCCATGCATTTCTTGATCTAATCATTAGAGTGATCCAGTGATATCTCTCTCATATAGAGAGGGGCAAATTCCATCTTGATTGTCTATGTCTCATAGCATGTTTCCCGATAAACCCGAAAAACCACCTTTATAACTACCCTGTTACGGAGTAGCGTTTTATAGTCCCTGAGTAGGTCGTTTCACATCTTGAATACATACAACAATCTTAGGTCTAAGGACATAACATACATGATGTGAATAGAGATAATAACAACATCTCATGTTGGGTCAGTCCAGCCCCATGTCATACATGTGCCCACATTATTAGTTTGACATCTCCATGTCTATGACTTGTGAAACATAGTCATCAACTAATAATGTGCTGATCCATTATTCATGTGTGTCCTCACACGAACACTAACCAGGGACAACATTAGAATAACCATACAAGTAAAAGAGTTTCACAAACAATTCACATAATTGCTAATCGATACAGGTTGTCTTTAATGGAAATTCAATGAACTCATAATATATCATGGATACAAGGCAATATAATCATCTCTATGATTATCTCTAGGGCATACTCCCAACAGTGTTGAGACGTGACCGCTCCATGCATGATGTTAGAAGTTTGACCTTGGGTTGTACTTTCTGGCCCTTAGTGGTTGGCGGCGACGTGGGCTTCCGTTGGGAGCCATGCTCGAGGGATCGGGTGAGATGGAGCCATCCCTTAGACGTCGAGCGAGGCAGAGCTAACCCTTGGGGGTCGAGCGAAGCGAAGCCAACCCTTAGATGTCAGGCGAGGCAGAGCCAACCCTCGAGGGTCGGACGAGGCGAAGCCATCCCTTAGACGTCGGGTGAGGCAGAGCCAACCCTCAGGGGTCGGGCGAAGCGGAGCCAACCCTTAGAAGTCGGGCGAGGTGGAGCCCCCCTTGGGGGTTGGGCCAAGGCGGAGCCAACCCTTGGGGGTCAGCCGAGGCAAAGACATCCCTCGAGGGTCGGTCGAGGCGAAGCCAACCCTCAGGAGGTCTACCGAAGCGGAGCCAACCCTCAGATGTCGGGCGAGGCGGATCCAACCCTCGAGGGTCGAACGAGGCGGAGCCATCCCTTAGACATCGGGCGAGGCAGAGCCAACCCTTGGGGGTCGGGCGAAGCAGAGCCAACCCTTAGACATCAGGCAAGGCGAAGCCCCCCTTGGGGGTCGGGCTGAGGCAAAGCCAACCCTTGGGGGGTCAACCGAGGCAGAGCCATCCCTCGAGGGGCGATCGAGGTGGAGCCAACCCTCGGGAGGTCAGCCGAAGCGGAGCCAACCCTCAAACATCGGGTGAGGTGGAGCCAACCCCTGGGGGTCAGACAAGGCAGATCCATCCCTTAGACATCGAGCGAGGCAGAGCCAACCCTTAGACGTCGAGCGAGGCAAAGCCCCCCTTGGGGGTCGGGCCAAGGCGGAGCCAACCCTCGGGGGGTTAGCCAAGGTAGAGCCATCCCTCGAGGGTCGGTCAAGGCAGAGCCAACCCTCGGGGGGTTAGCCGAGGCACAGCCAACCCTTGAGGGTTGGACAAGGCGGAGCCCGCGGCCTCGGTGGTCGACAAGAGCTGTAGCCATGCTCTTGACCGCTCAGATAAATCAACATTGATGGTTATTAGCACCTTCTCTTCGGGTACCCAAGTATTGGTCCCCGATAGTAGCCCCCGAGCCTGTGGAGGAGTAGAATACTCCTTTAGAGTTTTTTTTGAAAGGAAGGACTCTGAGAGCCCTGGCCTTTTTTTTGTTGCCTGCAGTGTGTCACCGATGCCCCCTGTTGGAGTTCACTAGGCGCCTGGTCGAGGAGGCCCCAAAATCATGGAGAAAGTGGGGTGTCCCGGAGAAGGACAAGAAGAAGATCTGGGACCACTTCACCGCCATCCACATTCTGAAGGAGAGCGGCCTAAAGGGTCGGGCATCATCAGGGCCTACCACGTGAGGAGGGTGGCGCCGTTGATGAGATGGGCGCTTCTGCTATATGCGATGGCGCCTAAGGCATCATTCGACGGGACGACGCTCGCCGAGGGAGTGCTCTCCCCCTCTAAAGTCGTGCAGTGCATTAAGGAGGCAATGGAGCCTTCATGGGATGACGCCGGTGCCCCCCTTGATTTCATGTACCTGGTGCCGGGGCATCCTCCGATGCAGCCGAAACCAGGATACGTCGTCGTCATAAGTTTCCTCTCCTCATGCCTTCTCTTCAATTGATCCCTCGACCTTTTGATACTAACATTGAGATGGGGGGTGATGTAGACTAGGCCCGATCTTTTGAAAGGTATGATTGCGTTGATTGGTGAAGACTCAACGTTCATGATCTAGGCTTCGAACCAAGACTGATTAGGACCCCCGCAACCGTTACACCACTGCTCCGTTGGTTATCAACCACGCGAACACGATTGACCTCGCCGAGAAGGCTTTCCTGCAAGTGAATCGAGAACACAAGCAAGAACGAGATAAACACAATCTAAAATTGCAAATAAATATGAGGCTTATGATAATGAGAAAGAGTTCAAGTCTTTATTCGAAAGGACTAATCGCCACAGGCGAACAAGATCAAGAACTAGGGCCCTGGTTCACAGCAAGCGGCCTTGGTGGCGACAGTTGCAGCAAAACGATGTCTGTTTCATGAGGAAATCAAGAACTAAATGTTGATGTTTCACCACCAATAGCCTGCCACGGGGGTACCCGGGCAGTATGTTCGGGCTTCAGCGTATACGGAACTCGACGGTTAACGCAAGAGACAGTCGATTTATCCTGATTCGGACCCTTGATCTTTGATCGAGTAATAGCCCTATGTCCAGTCGGCATTAGCCTTTGCATTGGATTAATTGTAAAGTGTTGTGTTGCGTTGTCTCTCTTCACTAGGAACTCCGTCCTCCTTTATATAGTCAGGAGGCCAGAGTCCTAGTCGATTTACAATGTAGAGTCCTAGTAGGATTACAAGGTAGTATTACTACTAGGATTACATGGGAGGAATCCTAATCAAACTAGATCTCCTCTCTTCCTTGCGGTGTATCCCGTGGGTCCCGCACTGACAAGCCCCTGAGCACTTCATGGTTGAGTTCTTGGAAGTCTCGTCTTGTTCCTTCAAGTCTTGCAGGAACAAGCGTCGTCCAAGTGCTTTCTTGAGCGAAATCGTGTAGCGCTTCGTGAGATCTTCGTGTGGCGTGTACCTTTTTGAAGAAAAAAAATACTCCCATTTGGATGTAGCCCCCGAGCCTCTTGCTATTTGGCACAAGGAGCTTGAGGGTTTTTTCTTGAAATCGCCTTGATTCTTCGTCGAAGGGCTCCCGAGTATATACCTGGGTTCTTTGTCGAAAAGAGCTTGGATTTAGTTATATCCGGGTTCTTTTGTCGAAAAGAGCTCAGACATGGCCATTTCCGGGTTCTTTTTATCGTGTGGTCTTGAAGTCATCTGTCTTGAAGAATTCTTCTGAGTGACGTGTGCTTTTTTGAAGAAAAAAGTGCACTCACTGAGTGTAGCCCCCGAGCCTCTTGCTATTTGGAACAAAAAGTTGGAGGGTCTTGAATCTTATGTTATTTGAGAAACTGTTGTCTTGAAGTAGTCCTCTTGGTGACGTGTGCTTTTTTTGAATAAAAAAGTGCACTCGCTGAGTGTCTTGAATCTGAGTTGTTCGAAAGAACTGTATACCTCTCCTGTTGCAGCCCCCGGGCATATATCCGTGTTGTTTTGTTCATGAAGAACTCGGATGTAGGGTCCTGGCATATTCTCTGGTAGTCTGCTGTTGTCAGATGCAGTTGTATGGTGGTTTTTGAGTGTGAATATTGTTTGTTCACGAGTTGTACAGTGTTGGTATATCCTTTTGAATATGCTTGTCCTTGAGTACTATTCCTTCACGCCTGAGTCATTTTTCATTGAATTCTGTCTTTTCACTGTGTCCTTTGTTAGGCTTGTTTCGTTTGTGCTCTTGGTCCATGTGCACCGCTCCTTCGGTCTATAAATACCCTTCTGGAGTGCTGTTTTGATTCATTGAGCATTTTGTTGCTTGTTCTGAAGTCTATGTAGTCATGAATATGGTAGTTTGTGAAGTAGAGCAGCCCCCGGGCGTATTTTTGTAGTTCTTGTATGTCTTGCCGTAGTTGGAGGGAGTCTTGTGATAGGGATTAGAGGTAGGCTAATCCCGTGGCAGCAATGTACCAGGATGTACGTGGCGGTAGTTGGAGGAAGTCTTGTGATGTGGGCTTCGTTCCTTCATCTGGTAGTTCTGGGTTGATCCTCGTCGCCTGCCCTGAGACTGTCTGGTGTAGATCAACACCATATCCAGCATCACATCGGTCTTGGGTAGACAGATGCCTGCCGGCCTTCTCTGCTCCATGTTGTCCTACCGTGCTGTTGATTTCCGCCTTGGATGTACTATGTCCGTCCTTTGAAGAAAACAGTGTAGCCGAGGGTGGATTGTTCTACTGAGTAGCAATTTGGAATACGTAGTCGTTCCAGAGCCTAGCCGTGTCCGGGTTCCTCTTTGCTACTTTGCTTTTCGTGGTACCGAGTTCGTTGGGTCTTGTAAGATGTGTAATCTTCTATTTTTGAAACTAGTTATAATGGAAAGAATCTTATCTTCTGAGTTGCAATTCCTTATTTTCCTATTGTCCTGGTTGTTGATGAGATTTTTGAGTTATTTCTGTAAGGACCAGGTGTCGATGAAATATGGTTGGCAGTCTACCTAAGGGTATGCCCAAGGTAGTAGATTATCGACAGACAGATGCGCAAGCCCCAAACAAGATAGTGACGCAAGACAGACACGAGGTTTTATCCAGGTTCGGACACCAAGAAGGCGTAATACCTACGTCCTGCGTCTGATTTGTATTGCTGTATGTCAATGAGAGATGTTTTTTAGAGGGATCCCCTGCCCACCTTATATAGTCCGGGGGGCAGGGTTACAGATCTGGAAACTAATCCTAGCCAGTTACAATTACCATATGTGGCCGGATAAGGATTCCTATTCTAACCGACCAGGATCTTGCTTGATCACCAAATCCACCTTGACTCCTCGTGCGGGACTCCGATCAGGTTGGCTGGGCCGCACGTCATCTTTTGGTGGACCGAACCCATCGATCCGGGCCGGCCCAAGCTTAGCCGTAAGGGTATAGGGGTTAATACCCCCACAGCTAGTCTCCGAGCACCATGTATTATGCTGCGACACGCCATTTTAGCCTTCTCCGACAAGTAAGGCTTAGTCCTTGACATTTCTAACCACCGTCATCGTCGGAGAAGTAAGTTGTCCAAAGAATGTATGGTGCTCTTAAGAAACAAGAAAAAGATTTCCGTCCTGAGAAGTGTGCCCACTTATATTTCTGAAAAGAAATGTAAGTGGTCTTGAAGCATAGCGTCCTTGAACGTCAGAGGCGTAGGGGTCGAAAAACAAACACATTCACCGTAAGGTGAAGTGTGCCCACTTAGTCCCCGAGCCTGGTAGTAGGTGACGCAGGCACGTGGTGCCAGGGTCTAAAAAAGAATTTCCACTGAAGCTAAGAATCCAATCGTTGTACAGGCGATATGAGATGCACCGGTAGGTGCATCGTACAGACGTAGTCCCCGAGCTTGCTGGAAGGCAAGGTATGAGCCTTGTAGCAAGGTCTAAATAAATGTCTCTCAACTGTATGTGAGTACAAATCACATGTAGCCGAGGAGAACCATTCTCCGAGCAATGGTCGGGATAGTCCCCGAGCACATTAATAATCCTTACCATCATTTAAAGCACAGGGGTTGATTAAAACACATTCACTGCAAGGTGAAGTATGCCCACTTAGTCCCCGAGCCTGGTAGTAGGTGACGTAGGCACGTGGTGCTAGGGTCTAAAAAAGAATTTCCACTGAAGCTAAGAATCCAATCGCTGTACAGGCGATACGAGATGCACCGGCAGGTGCATCGTACCGACGTAGTCCCCGAGCTTGCTGGAAGGCGAGTATGATCCTTGTAGCAAGGTCTAAATAAATGTCTCTCAACTGTATGTGAGTACAAATCACATGTAGCCGAGAAGAACCATTCTCCGAGCAGTGGTCGGGACAGTCCCCGAGCACATAAGTTGTCGGAGCAGTCCTCGAGCATAGCAGTGGTCGGAGCAATCCCCGAGCACGGTAGTGGTCTGGGCAGTCCACGAGCACAGCAGTGGTCTGGGCAGTCCCCGAGAATTGTAGTAGTCTGATCCATCCTTGAGCACAAGACATGCAGTGAAAATACGAACGCCGCTTGTAATATTATTTGATGTATTTATTTATCTCCTTCCTCTGTCAAGTCCAGTCTAACACGTCTGGTAAAAAAACAGACGGGTATAGTACGTCACTCTGTCTTCTTGCTCTTTTCTAGCAAACAATCACTTGGCACCTGTATGGAGGTGCATCAGTGTGGGCCCTCTTACACTATCAACGAAGAGGCACGTACACTGGTAACGAAGGGGCGCGTTTATTGGCGTAGATCTCGAGGTTGTGTGAACAACCATCTGCTGCGCGTGCGCACGTCTCCCAAGAATCTCGGGTGGACAAAACGATGGAGCTCTTTGTTATTTATAATATAGATCTGGTAAGTTACTTTTACCAATCCCCATTGTCATTCGCCGCCGCTACCTTCTTCTTCCTCTTGCCGAACCCTATTCCTCCGAAAATCATCACCAATCCCCTCGCCACCGCATCCACCCCCTTAGTAAGGACAGACTAATGGTGAAGAGAGACGCCCAGAAGAAAGGCGGAGTCATGGCGAAGGAGTGGTGGAAGTCAAGGAGCAATGAGCAGACCATCGAAGATCTCGTCGCCATGGGAGTGCTCCACAACAAGGCACTCGCAGGATGGCGTGCGCCAGAAGGAGAAAGCTTCCCCGATCCACAACCAGGTGAGATTGTGGTTTTTGAGGATTTCTTCAAGCGGGGTTTTGGGGTTCCAGTGCACCCTTTCCTTCAGGGTCTCTGCTTGTATTACGAGATTGGGATTTGCAATCTGCATCCCAACTCGATTCTTCTTGTCTCCACCTTCATCCATCTCTGCGAGGCCTATGGTGGCTTCCAGCCCCATTTCGACCTCTTTCACCACTTGTTCTGTCTGCGGAAGAAAGGGAGCGGCGGCTCGAAGATAGCCGGAGGCGTCTACCTCAATCTGCGTGACGGTATGAAGGCCTAGTACTTGCACTGCCCCTGGAACACCTCGCTGGACGAATGGTACAAGAAGTGGTTCTACATCCGCGAAGAGCCAAACACAATCACCCTGTGCGACGTGGGGTTGATTCCAGAGAAGAAGAACAGCTGGTCGGAGAATCCCGAGAACTTAGAGCAGATCACAGAACTGCTCGGGATGATCCCGTGGGGAAAGCTGGATGGTCCAAGCGTGGTCGGGAACTTCATCAGTCGAAGGATCCAACCCTGCCAGAAGAGGGTTCATCCTAGCTTCGAGTACCAGGGTAGCCCATATCCCACGAGGACTAGAAAAGAGGCGCTCGATAAGATAGAAATCAAGGCTAGGATTGGGGAGCTATTCAACCTAGCCGATCCCAATTATGTCAGGTTGAACGACATCGAGCACGCCTTCAAGCTGGCCCGACCTCCCCCAAAGGTAAATGAATGCTTCCTTGTTCCTATAGAATTCTGTTGTAACAAAAAATTGACTGTTGTTTCCTTTATGTTTCCCAGAGTAATGGTCGTGACCGGGCAGCAGTGTTCATGTCTCCGCCCCCTGGTGTGGATTGGCCACAAGTTGCCGGCCCAGCCGCCTAGACCTGTGACAGGACCGAAGATGTCCACTGGGCGGCACTCGAGGTTGTGGAGGATGCATCAGCCAGAGCCGCTGGCAAGCGGCCGGCTGCCAATAAACGCCGCCAGGCCATCTTCTCCATTTTAGATGATGAAACAGAGGATGCGGACATCTTCTGACTCATCCCTCGAAAGAGGAGGAGACAAGCAGGGTCGACGGAGCAAGGTGGCTCCTCTGTGCTAGCAGTGGTCGCATCACCGACCACTGCAACACAGAGGACAAGCGGAGAAAATGTCGAGCACCAAACCCCGGTGCCTGTACCGGTGGTGGAAAAAGATCCGACGGAACCTGCCGAGCATGCGGAGCAGGGGCGTTCGAAGAGACGCTCCTTCGCCACATCATTCCGCGCTTCCAAGCTATAAGTATCTGTAACTTTGATGTAAGCTTATAATTTGTATTGAATACTATTGTCTTCTCTTGTCTCTGGTTTATTAGGTCAGCGTCCACCGAAAATCCTAACTAGCTAGCCGGGTGTGGCACGACTTCACCAGCAATGGCAGAAAAAACTGCCCAGCAGCCAGCCATGGAGAAACCTGTAGAAGAAACTCCACCGGAACTTCAGCAGGCGAGCGGCCCGACGATAGTCCTCGGGCAGCTGGTCGAGAAGATAGCTGAGCTAAGTACGAGTGTTCCGAGCACTAACCCTACTAAGGTGGATAGCTTGGCGCCAAGGGAACCAGACCAAGCCGAGGAGCAGCAGCCGGAGGTGGCACAGAGCACTCTTACCGATGCAACGACTCATGGGAAAGCCATGGTGGTCGCGGAGATTACAGACTCCAGACCAGCGCCGCCACCGAAATAGGAGGCTGAAGAGGACAAAGTAGAAGAGGTCCTGGGCCATCCCCAAGATAAACGACAACATGTATATGTGTCGCGCTGGAGGAACAACGAGTGGGTTATGCATGAAGAAATCCTAGAGGTCGAAGAGACCCTAAAAGTTGAACGAGCGGCAAAGCGTCTGGTGACAGGAGTCCAGGTATGTTTGGTTTGACCACTTGAGCCTGTTATGTAGTCAAACTATCTGACTTAGCTTGTCTATATGCAGGACTTGATGAAGACCACAAAGTACCGAAAGAGGTGCTTTGACCAGATTGAGGGGATCACGGCGAATAATAGAGAACTGGCGGCCGAGGTGGAACGCTTGCGCCGCCAACTTGAAGCCGCCGACCAGGAGAGGACAGAGCGAGAGGCGCAAAACCAGGACCTGGTTGGCCAGCTCAATAACAAAGAGCGGGAAAAAACAAGTAAGTTGTCATTTTATCACAGCAAGTGTACGACACGTGTTGTTGCGTTGCTGGTAGTGATAGCTGTAATGCAGGCTTAGAAGCTGAAGTAACCCGCCTCCAAGAGGAGAATAGCCGCACGACCACAGAGTGTGGTCGCCTGAAGGAGGACAACGAGAAACTGGCACGCAACCTGGCTCGACTCCAGGACCACACTAACAAAATGAAGGAGGAACTGAAAAGTAAGTGTTCCAGACCACCTTTCTCATTCTATCGGCCGCCTTATCTTGTCGTACCGTAACATTTGATGTCTTGTACTGTGTGCAGTTTTAAAAGTCAATGCCAAGAGGCATCTAGAGGCCGTGATCAAAGAGCATGACGGCTGGAAAGCACGATGCCTCGAGGCCACCGAGGAGCGGGACACGTGGAAGAACCGGTGCCAAGAAGTGGCAACTGGCATTGTGCCCGTCCTCGACCTTATTGACCCGGCGCTCATAGAGGAAGAGCCAAGGACGCCCCAGCTCAGACTAGTCGAGAGATGCAGACAAGCATGGGGATGGTTCCAAGAGTTCGTGAAGGAGGCGGGTGAGTACACGGGTGCCCATGTACTAAGCATGGTGCATGCCCACTACCCTCTGATCGATCTCAAGCGCTTGGAGGCTAGATACCCGAAGGAGGTAGACCCAGACAAGGCAGAGGAGCTTCGGATGGCCTAGCTAGACCTGTCGTCAAAGATAATTGGTGACATTAACCTGTGTGGAGGTGGGACAGCACCTATACAGGGAACGCCATCGACAAGTCAGCTGGAAACACCATCAGTTGCAAGCCAACCAACGAAGCCTGCGGTCTTGACCAGCCAGGCATCGGCAGGGCCATCCCCTTCAGCTCGACTAGCACAAGAGTCCCCGAGACTCGAGTAGGATATCGGAAGCGGCGAGCAGTAAGTGCCACGCGCCCCGACCAGCCAATGTAATAGGCTTAGAGCTGTAGAAGGAGGACATAGTTGTGTTATTGTAAACTTGAGCCTCTTCAGGCAAGCTTGTAATAACGTAACTGTATATCATTATAAGCTTGTTTGCTTTGTATAAAATGTATTTAAGCTTGAAACTTTATGTTGGTGTAACTAAGTGAGAACATGTTAACGTTCTGTTTAGTTGTACCATTGTGCTCGACACATCATCCCGAAAAGTTTGTGCGGCCCTAGTTTGCCATGTGGTCGGAGTGTGAGGTACGGTGACCTGTGCACATGTAGACGCGGACAAGTCAAACCAAGGGGGACCTGCCGATCACCCGTAACGTAGAGAGCGGGTCCCATGCATGTGTTGGGAGGAATCGGAGACAGGGCCTGCTCTGAAAACCATAGAAGGAGTGGTGGTCGGCTTTTACTGGCTAAGTTAGAATAACCATAAAATTCAAAGTGACACATTAGAGTGGTCAGAGAAATCATAATTGCTTTATTGAAGTAAATCGAAAGTACAAGAGGAGTACATATCTCAGTAGTTAAGCATTGAAACGTCTAAGCTTGTCAATGTGCCACGAGTTTGGTACGTCCGTACTGTCTAGGTGAGCTAACCTGTAAGACGTTGGTCGTGTGACTTCCTTGATCATGAAGGGTCCCTCCCATGGAGTTGCGAGTTTGTGTACACCAGCCTGGTTCGTCTTCCACTTCAGGACCAAGTCCCCGACCACGAAGAACCATTCTTTAACGTTCTTGTTGTAGTACCTGCGCAAAACAGCAAGGTATTTAGCCGTACATACACAAGAATCGAGCCTTTTCTCTTCTACGCTGTTCACTTCTAGCTCCCGTACTTCATTGACCTTGCCTTCGTCGAAGTTCTCTACCCATGCTGATCTGAAAGCTATATCTAGTGGGAAGACTGCCTCAGCGCCGTAAACCATAAAGTATGGTGAGACGCCGGTGTTATGACTGGGCTGAGTTCGGAGGCCCCAGACCACGGCTGGTAACTCCTTGAGCCATCTTCCAAGAGCTTTGTCATTTTCTCTGTACATCCTCTTCTTCAATGCGTCCAAGATCATGCCATTTGCCCGCTCGACTTGTCCATTAGCTCTAGGGTGTGCCACCGAGACGTATTTTACTACTATGCTCCTTTCATCGCAGAAGTCCCAAAAAGCGTTCCTAGTGAACTGAGTACCCAGATCAGTGATGATGCTATTGGGTATGCCGAAACAGTGGATGACCTGGTCGAGGAACATGACAGCCTTTTTTGAAGATGCCTGTGCCAAAGGCATGTATTCTATCCACTTAGAAAATTTGTCGATCAGCACAAAGACGCATGTAAATTTCCCAGGAGCCGATTTGAAGGGCCCGATCATATCCAATCCCCAACATGCGAAGGGCCAAGAGGCTGGTATCGTCTGGATCTCATGTGCTGGTACGTGGATTCTCTTGGCGAAGAACTGACAACCCTCACAATGGCACACTAGCTTCTCTGCGTCGGCTACTGCTGATGACCAATAGAACCCTACTCAGAAAGCCTTACCGACCAGTGTTCTTGAGGCTGCATGGTTACCGTAGGAGCCAGAGTGGATTTGGTCCAGGAGATGTTCGCCTTCCTCCTGAGTTATGCACTTCATCAAGATTTCCTCCTTGGCGTTTTTGCGCCATAACTTGCCATCGACGAGCAGATACTACTTACTGCGATGTATCAGGCGCTCGTTTTCTGTCCGATCAGTATAACCGCTGCCATCTGTTAAGTACTTGATGAAAGGTACTCTCCAGTCGGGCTCATGAGTGGTTGGAGGCGGCTCGATGGTGCTCGTCACCGGAACCGTAGCCACTAATTGCTGGTCTGGAGGCTTGTTGACCGTGGAATCTTCCTCTTCGATGGAAGGCGTGAGCAAGTCTTGGACGAATACGTCATGTGGGATTTTGGCTCGAGATGATCCTAACTTTGACAGCGCATCTGCTGCTTGGTTCTTGTCCCAGACCACATATATGTACTCGATGCCATAGAACCTGCCTTCCAGCTTTCTTATCGATTTGCAGTATGCGTCCATCTTTTCGCTGGTCGTGTCCCAGTCCTTGTTGAGTTGGTTGATGACCAGAGCTGAGTCTCCGTAGACATAGAGATGTTTAACACCAAGCTCAACCGCAATGTGTAAACCATGCAGGCATGCTTCATACTCGGCGGCGTTATTAGATGCTGGGAAATAAATCCTGAGGACATACCGGAGCTGCTCCTTGGATGGTGACACGAAAAGAACTCCTACTCCTGCACCATCAATGTTGAGAGAGCCATCGAAGTACATCGTCCAATACTCATCGGATCCCGGGGAGGCAGGCGTGCTTAAGTCTGTCCACTCGACGATGAAATCAATGAGTGCCTAAGACTTGATCGTAGTACGGCTTGCAAATTCCAAGGAGAAGGGGCATAGCTCCATTGCCCATTTGATGATGCGCCCGTTCGCATCCTTATTGCGAATGATGTCCCCCAAAGGGTACTCGGTCATGACCACCACCCGATATCCGTCGAAGTAATGTCTCAACTTTTAGGATGTTATCAGTATGGCGTAAAGCAGTTTCTGAATCTGTGGGTACCTGGTCTTGGATTCGTTGAGTACCTCACTGATGAAATAAATCAGCCGCTGTACCTTATAGGCGTGGCCCGGCTCATTGCACTCGACCACCATGGTAGTAGAGACCACCCGATTGGTTGCCGCAATGTAAAGTAGGAGAGTTTCATCTTCTCTAGGAGCAGTGAGGACCGGAGGTGACGTAAGGTACTGTTTCAGCTACGTGAAGGCAGCATCTGCTTCATCCGACCACTCAAACTTCTCGGATGCTTTGAGTAGTTTGAAAAATGGTAGTCCTTTTTCTCCCAATCTTGATATGAAAAGGCTGAGAGCAGCCATGCATCCGGTAAGCTTTTGGACCTCCTTCACCTTTTTGGGGGGCTTCATGTCTAAGACAGCTTTGACTTTCTCTAGATTAGGGCGTATGCCGTTGTAACTGACGACGTTGCCTAGCAATATACCAGAAGGAACACCAAAGATGCACTTCTTTGGGTTTAACTTCCATTGGAATGTATTGAGGGCTGCAAAGGTGCGTTCTAGGTTGTCAACAAGGGTATGTGCTTCTTTGGTTTTGACAACAACATCATCCACATAGGCCTCTACAAGGTCGTCTTTTATCTCGTCTGTGAGGCAGGCCTGAATGGCGCGTTGGTATGTAGCCCCGGCGTTCTTGAGCCTGAACGACATAGTCGTGTAGCAGTAGGCGCCGAAGGGCGTGATGAAAGACATCTTGATCTGATCGTCCTTTTTGAGAGCGATCTGGTGATAACCATAGTAGCAATCGAGAAAGGAAAGGAGCTCGCAACCGGCGGTTGAATCTATGACCTCGTCTATATGAGGTAAGCCGAAGGGGTCCTTAGGGTAGTGTTTGTTGAGATCAGTGTAATCAACGCACATTCTCCATTCATTATTCTTTTTGCGTACAAGAACCGGGTTGGCTAACCACTCCGGATGATATACTTCTTTGATAAATCTGGCTGCCAAAAGCCGTGTAACTTCTACCCTAATCGCCTCCTTTTTGTCGCGAGCGAACCATCATAGCTTCTGCTTGATAGGTTTGGCCTTGTTGTTGACATTCAAGGAGTGCTCGATCAAGTTCCGAGGTACACCGGGCATGTCGGTAGGTTTCCATGCGAACACATCCACGTTGCTCCTCAAGAACCTGACGAGCGCGTCTTCCTATTTGGGATCCAGGTTGGCCCCGATAAGGGCCATTTTGCTGGAATCGCCGTCGACCAGCTGGATCACCTTGTGCTCCTTGGACTTGATGTTCTTGCGTGGAGCCTCGAGCTCTGGGATCTCTAGGTGATCGGCTGAGGTCTTTTTAGCGTCGAGCATGGTCTCGGCCATGCGAATAGAAAGGTCATGGGCTTCTGCTATTTTGAAACTGTCGTCTTCGTAGGTGTAAGCTGCGTACACATTGCCTCGAAGGGTTAGGACTCCTTTCTCGGTAGGCATCTTGAGCACCAGATACCTATAATGAGGTATGGCCATGAACTTGGTGAGCGACGGTCGACCAAGAATAGCATGGTAGGTGCCATCGAAGTCAGCGACCACGAAGTTGACGTAGTCGGTGCAAAAGTGGTCCAGGGTCCCAAACTGCACAGGTAGCGTAATCTACCCGAGAGGTGTGGAGCTCTGTCCGGGGAGAACACCCCCAAACTGTGCCTCATACGGCTTGAGATCCGCCTGAGCTATTTTTAGGGCAGGCAGGCTGTTCTTGAACAGTATATCGATGGAGCTACCACCGTCGATCAGTACCCTGTCGAACTGAACCTTGTTGATACAAGGGTCGAGGACTAGGGGAAAATGCCCTGGCTCAGGTATTGTGGCCCATTGGTCCTTTCTGCTGAAGGAGATTTCACGGTGAGACCACAGAGGGAGCCATGGATTGGTGAGAAGGTTGTCGATGTTTGCCACGTTCAAGCAAGCACAGGCAAGCAACTTGTGTTCTCGTTTGGTCTCGATGGACACTTTGCCACCGATGATGGTGTGCACGTGATCAATTGGCTTGACGTATTTATGATGAGGGTCTGCATCGTCGTCGTCGTTATCCTCGTTGCGCTGTTCCCCTGCGTCGTTAGGCTTGTCGAACGTATCCGGAGCCTGTTGACACGTGTAGATAGTCTTGAGGACGCGGCAATTCTCCATGGTATGGTTTGACTTAGGATGGAGCTGGCAGGGCCCCTTCAATGCTTTGGCGTAGTCATCTTCGTAGTTACGACGTCCACCACCCTTTTTCACGGTATTGACCTCGCCATCGTCTTCCCGAGCACGCTTGCTCCTGTAATCATCACGGCGGTTGCGCCGCTGATTACGTTGGTCACGGTGGTCGCAGGAGTCATTGCGCTGGTTGCGGCAATCAAAATTGTCGTTCCGACCACGATTGCCGCGATAATCGTCGCGGTGTGGAGGGTGGTCGGAGCGTGGAACCCTTGCTGCTTCTTCAACAATTATCTTTTTAGCGTCGTCGGCATCCACATATTTCTTAGCGGTGGCCAAGAGCGCTGTGACTGATTTAGGTCTCTTCTGGAGGAGCTTGTCTCTTAGGGCGTCGTGGAAGCGAAGGCCAGTGATGAAAGCCTCGATTGCTTCGTTGTCGGAGATTGATGGGACCTTGATGCGCATCTCTGAGAAACGCCGAACGTACTCACGCAGTGGCTTGTCTTTCTGATCTTGGATCCGTTGCAGATCGTACTTGTTGCCCGGTTGTTCACAAGTAGCGATGAAATTGTCGATGAAGGCTTGCTTAAGCTCCTGCCAAGAATCAAAGTAGTTCGCCGGCAAGCTGACCAGCCATTGGTGACCTGCATGGCCAACAGCGATTGGGAAGTAGTTAGACATGATGTGCTCGTCAGCCATGGCTGATCTGCATGCAGTTTCGTAGAGCATGACCCATAATTCGGGGTTTTCCTTATCGTCGTACTTCTGAAGTTTCTCGAGCTTGAAATTCTTAGGCCATATGACTTAGCGAAGGTGTGGAGTAAACTGCTTTAAACCCGGCAGACCGTGGGTGGTGTCATACTCCATACGGCGATAGCTTTCGTAGGATGCTCGATCGTCGGCTCTCTAGTTGATGAGAGCACGCAGATCGCATCCACCGAAGTAATGGCGAAGATCGTTATTGCCATCGCGGCGATCTCGATTGCCATCTGGATTAGCCCTGCGGCCGTGGTTATCATGGCGATTGTCGTGGTTGTCCCGGCGGTTATTGTCCCGACGACGGTTGTCATTCTGGCCACCATTATGGCCACCGTTTCCGCCTTGACGGTTATCTGATGGGTCGTTGTTGCGCGAGCCATGTTGGTTGAGTGGCTGTGAACGACTTGGGTGCTGGTGGCTATGGCTTGACTCGACTGATACAGATGGAGCCCGAGCTTGGTTTACAATCTCCGTGGTCTGGGCCATAACAGCCGTCAGATAGGCTTGTATTTCATCGCGAACTGCTTGGGTTTCCGGGGTGTTCGGTAGCCGTTGCATTATCGCCATGGCGACGGCTATGTTGGCACTTGGAGTCCTGAAGACCTGTTTGTCTCCCACCTTGTCGAAAGCATCGTTGAGGTCACGTGGCTGGACCCTTATACGTCGTGCCTCCTGGTCTGCTTCGGCTTCGATTTGCCAGTGATTAAACCGGTCAATGTTGCGCGCTTCGCGTGCAGTCCTTTCTTGTTCTGTTTCGCCAACTACCGGTGGTTCATCATTGCTAACAACGTTGATCAAACCCCCTCGCCTTGGCAGGAAAGACGGGAATTGCGGGAACCCCAGGGCGTGATCTAGGATATCCAGATCGTATTCGACGCCTTCACCTCCGTGATGCTGGAGCTTGGTGTGGACGGAGGCATCAGATGCAGTGTCAGACGAAGAGCTAGAGTCACCCTCTTAGACCGTGTGGACGGATCCTTCTTGATAATCTTCAATCCGGATCATGTTGATGAAGTTGCATGGCTTCGGCCGAGGTCGGTGCATAAAACATAGATCCGAGCAGCGTTGTAGGTTATACGTGTAGCTAGAGGTAGCGTTTTGTAGGCCGTAGGGCTGGACCTGGTGGTTCTCTATCGAGGCTTCGTACTCGGAGAGTCGGAGACCCATCGCGAAGGCTGACTGGCGACGAGCGAAGCACCCCTTAGGAGTAGATATGACCACGAGATCTGTTCTAAGTCGTGCAGGACGACTGGTCCAAGCTAGTCGGGTAGATCTGTTGTGGGGAGCGGTTACCTGCTCATTAGGTTGACTTTGAATCATACTTACCAGAGCTAGGGTTTTAGCGAGTTTGGTGCCAACCCGATCGATGGAGTCGAGTAGGTCGGTGTTGTCGATCTGCTTCCCTTTGTAGCGAGGAAGCGGATGACGGGTTGTCGGCGTGGCTGAAGGTGACGTAGGCGTGGTCGGAGCCAGATGTACCATGGTCGGAGCCAAATCCATCGTGGTTGGAGCCGTATCCGTCGTTGTTAGAGCCGTATCCGTCGTGGTCGAAGCCGTATCCACCGTGGTCAGAGCCGTATCCACCGTGGTCGGAGCCGTAGCCGATGCAGGTGAAGTAGTGGTCGGCACAGACTGAATCCACGCCTCCTCCGTGGTCATGTCGATGGAGTCGTCGGAGCCGGTGGTCCAGGTGATCTGGCCGACGGTGAACGTGAGGCCGTTTGGCGTAGCCATGGAGCCAGAGATGATGACCATCTTGTTTGCTTGGAGAGTAGTACGCACACCCCCTACCTGGCGCGCCACTGTCGACGAAATATGGTCGGTAGTCTACCTGGTGGTATGCCCAAGGTAGTAGATTATCGGCAGACAGATGCGCAAGCCCCAAACAAGATGGTGACGCAAGACAGACATGAGGTTTTATCTAGGTTCGGCCACCAAGAAGGCGTAATACCTACGTCCTGTGTCTGATTTGTATTGCTGTATGTCAATGAGAGATGTTTTTTAGAGGGATCCCCTACCCACCTTATATAGTCCGGGGGACAGGGTTACAGATCTGGAAACTAATCCTAGCCAGTTACAATTGCCATATGTGGCCGGATAAGGATTCCTATTCTAACCGACCAGGATCTTATTTAATTGCCAAATCTGCCTTGACTCCTCATGCGGGACTCCGATCAGGTTGGCTGGGCCGCACGTCGTCTTTTGGTGGACCAGACCCATCGATCCGGGCCGGCCCAAGCTTAGCCGTAAGGGTATAGGGGTTAATACCCCCACACCGGGTTGTTGCGCTCCTTGTGAGATAACCCTTCTTTGCTTCATTGTTGATGAGTTCTTTTTGTGGTGATATGATAATTCTACCGTGGTGTTGGATGGATAAATCTGAAATCTACCCGTTGAACTGTATCGTTGTGTGGATTTGAGCCGTCCATCATTTTAGCTGTGTCGGTAAATGAACCATTGCGTCCTTATGCCGTGTTAAAACGGGCCTGTTGGGCCATGTTTTTACCGGTGTAAAATCTATTTAAAGGCCTTTCTCCTCTTTTTCTTTGGTACCCTGCCTTTTCCTTGAAAAACCCTAGCCTTTGCACCTCCGCCGTCGCCATTGCCGCTGCCATCTGAGCGCTGCCGTTCAAGCTTTCTCTTTCCCTAGTGCCTTCTTGCCTCTATTAGTTCATGGGTAGGAAGAAAGCCGTGAGCAAGTCCCAGGCAACCTTCATGGATGAGGAGTCGTCTCTTTCCGTGATCGAGAATCAAGAGTTCGTGGCCATGAGGGCTGCCCAGAAGGCTTGGCTGGCTCCGACAACGACCGAAGACCAGCTTTGTGAGCTTGCCGATGATGGTTTGATCCAGAGCAAGGGCATTGCCGAATGGAGAGTTCTGGGCGAGCATCGGGTCCCTGCTCTAGGTCCTGGTGAGATTATTCTTTTCGTCTCCTTTATCCATGCTGGACTTTGCCTTCCTGCTTCCGCCTTCCTTCATCAATTTCTCGGTTATTTTGGGGTTAGTCTGAACCATCTAACTCCCAATGCCGTCCTCCATCTTTCTATTTTTGTACATCTTTTTGAAGCTTTCCTTGGAATTCCTCCTTCTCTTTCTCTCTTCCGTTACTTCTTTCATCTGAAGCCTCAACCCCACCGCGAAGACACCAATGTTCTTGGCAGCTGCGGGATTCAGTTTCGTCAGGGTCTTAAAATCAAGTTCTTTGACTATGATCTGGTTGATTCTATGAGGGATTGGCATACTGACTGGTTCTATGCCGCCAATTTGATTCCTTCTCTCGCTGTATATTCTGGATCTGGTCCCTCGGTTAACGACCGGTGGGAAAAGAACTCCCTGACTCCAGACGAGCTCTAGGCTATCCAGCCATTCCTTGAGCGGATAAGCACTCTGAAGCAGCAGGGCTTGACCGGCTTCGGAATTGTCTCAAGTTTTCTTCGCCGTCCGTGTTCAGCCTCTGAAGGAGCGAGATAACTTTGGCTTCGAGTACTCTAGGGTTGAGGATCACTCACGCATGGTCCCTGCCCTTGAGTTGACCGACAAGGAGGTACTCAAGCATCTTCAGAAGATGCTGAAAGGAGCAAGCGTTGTCCCACTTACCGTCTTTGAGTTCTATGCGAAGAACCCGCCTCCAGCTATAAGTTGTTTTCTCTTGGTGTGGGTACTTTTTATATTTCTTTTTGCTATATCTATTTTCGCTTAATCTTTCTTGTCTTGTTTTCTTATTCTTTTCATAGGAATTGGGGCAGAACTTCATCGACCCGATTCCCCTTCACGACCTCCCTGCCATTGTGGGGGCTAGGGGTAGTCTTGCTGGGGCTTCTTTAACTAGTAAGTCGCAAACCACCGTAAAACTTCCTGTTGTTTCTTCCGCATTTTCTAATGTATATGAAGAGTATGTTCCTCGTCTAGTTCCTCGTGGCCCTCGCAGTGTCGGAAAGAGGGGGCGAGTGGCTGGTTCTTCTTCTGGTGTGCCCATTGCCAAGAAAGCTTGCCAGTCGAGTACTTCTCTAGGTATTCAAGTTGTAGCTAGCATGCTCTTAGGTGAGCACATTAATACACTCCGTCCTTCTATTGTTTCCTTATATCTTTGACCGAGTACTTTTGTCCTTCTTCAACTAGTGCTTTGTCGACCTTGATCGAGAGTGAGGAGGAAGAGGACGATGATGTGCCTCTTGTCGCGTGTCGGTGAGTTCTTTTCTTGTTTTCTTGCACTTGAAACCTTCTTTTTGTTTTGACATTGGTCTTGATCTCTTTGTAGTAAACGGTCATCGGATACCAGTTCTTCTGAGGCTCCTGCACCGGGTTCTTCCATGGCTCCGGTACGAAGTTCTTTCGGGGCTTCAGTACCTGCTACGCCGCTCTTGCTGCCAAGTGGTGGGGACATTTTTGCTACCATGGTTCCCCCAGCGAGGTCTTCTTTTGGTTTAATGAGGAAGAAGATAGCTGAGTGAGTGAATTCTGGTTTTTATTTCTCTGTTTCTTTCTCCTTTTTTCTTTTTCTTTTTGACTGTTTTCCTTGTCATCTTTTAGGCCTTCATCTTCCCTGAGCCTACAGTCGACTTCTTGTCAAACCTCTAGTGAGCCCTTGCGTACTGAGTCTCATGACTCGGAATGCATGGTCACCGAGGTGGCTGTGAGGGGGATAGAGTCCACAGCCGCTGATTTGTCAGCTCCCGAGGTGACCGTGGCCATTGCGGTGGGTTCCTCTGAGGGATTGGCTTTGGCTTCCCAGGAGATTGCCTAGGTCGTGTCTTCTTCGCCTCGGCCGGCTTCTCCTTCTCCTCTTCTTGCCTCCGATGGTCTGTCTTTTGCTGATGATGTGGTGCAGCAGTTTGATGCCACTCATCGATTGTCAGAGCTAACTACCGCCTAGGGAAGCTTATCGACTCTTGCGACTTCTTTTGGTGAAAAGCTCCAGGTAAGTTTTTCTGTAGTTTTCTCTTTGGATGTCCGTTTTTCTTCTATCCTTATATCTTGTCTTTCTTTGTCTCTTTTTGCTCAGTCCTTTTCTCGATCATACTGGCTTCTTTTTCTCATCTGAAAACGAGAAAAAGTTGTCTTCTGAGGTGAGTGCCCTGAAGGCCGATCTTGACCTCCTCCGGGCCGAGTTGAAGACTGAGCGCCAAACGCACCAAAAGGAGGAGAAAGCTCTTTGTGCCCAGGTGGTGGAGGCGGAGAAGCAAAAGGATGCTACGGTGGAATCTATGAAGAACGAGTGCAAAGGTATCGCGGGTTCCGCTTGTTTCCTTTTGTATTCCGACTTCCTTTTTTGCTGACTTGTTTTTGTTGATTCGCCTAGCTCTCCGAGTTGAAAAGCAGAAGCTCTCGGAGGGTATCAAAGAGATGAAGACACTCGTCCGCACTAACCACAACAAAGCTGAGGAGGTAATTACTTGAGCTAAAGAAGAACTCGTGCTTGCTAAGTTGATTAGGTGTGGAGCTGACAGGGATCTTATGTAGGCCCAAAAGACTATTCAAGACTTGACTGGTAGGTTAGCAATGGCTACTGATAACTAGAATGCTTTGTGGAAGTCTTTTCGGTTAGTAGCCGACCTTCTCTGGACTCCAGCGGATGATGGTCAATCTTGGGCTCAATTTATTCCCCAAGTGCCGACTTGTTTCTAGGAGTTCGTGAAGAGGTGTGCCCATCTGTGTACCAGGAACGTCCTTGCCTAGGTCCGGGTTCTTTCTCCAGACTTTCCCTTGTCTAAGGTTGCTGATGAAGTCGAGAGCCAAGAGTACTTGGATGCTGTTGAGAGGTTGGAGCCTGAGGTTGATGACTTAGCCAGGAAGATTGTAGATAATCTTAACATTGATGTCTCTACTCCTGATGACAATGCTTTAATGTAATCGACCTTTGTACTCCGGCTTTTGTAATAGATTACTTATACTTTTTCTTGAATGAAGATCCTTTATCTTTGTTGATGTCTTCTTTGTCTGGATGTCTAATCCTTGCTTACTCTTTAAATGTGTTGTCCAAGTGATCAGAATTTTGTCCGAGTAGTTATCCGTTCTGACTTTCATCTGCGTCGTATAAACCACTTGGTGTATGTAGATCATTGTATTTGACAAATTTTCTTGTTTTGCTGGGTACTTGTCTGGCTTTTGTCTGTGCCATGTGAAACAACTCGGTGTAGATCGTTGTCTTGACAAACTTCGTGTTCTTGTTAGTACTAAAAAGACTTAGGACCGGCGATCTTAGCTTTTTTCCTTAACTTGAGATGTGATCAGCATCCCGGTGTAGCCCCCGAGCACTTCATGGTAGAGTTCTGGAAGCCTCATCTTGTTCCTTCAAGTCTTGTCTAGCGGGAACAAGCATCGTCCGAGTGCTTTCTTGAGCGAAACTGTGTGGTGCTTCTTGGGTCCTTCTGAGTGTAGCCCCCAAGCCTCTTGTTATTTGGAACAAGGAGCTGGAGGGTCTTGTCTTGAAATTGCCCTGATTTGTGTTTAGGCTTATTTTCAGTCGTTTTGCTTTTTAGTTCGGGTGTTAGCTTATTAGCTACCCTCATCGGCGGGCTCAAGCATGTTTTCAGCTCTTTTGCTCTCAGCCGGTATGCTCAGGCATCTTTTTAGCCATTTTGCTTTTTGGTTCGGGTGTTAGCTTATTAGCTACCCTCATCGGCGGGCTCAAGCATGTTTTCTGCTCTTTTGCTCTCGGCCGGTATGCTTAGGCGTCTTTTTAGCCATTTTGCTTTTTAGTTCGGGTGTTAGCTTATTAGCTACCCTCATCGGCGGGCTCAAGCGTCTTTTTAGCTATTTTGCTCTTGGTCGGTATGCTCAGGCGTCTTTTCAGCCATTTTGCTTTTTAGTTCGGGTGTTAGCTTATTAGCTACCCTCATCGGCGGGCTCAAGCGTCTTTTCAGCTATTTTGCTCTCGGCCGGTATGCTCAGGCGTCTTTTCAGCCATTTTGCTTTTTGGTTCGGGTGTTAGCTTATTAGCTACTCTCATCGGTGGGCTCAAGCGTCTTTTCAGCTATTTTGCTCTCGACCAGTATGCTCAGGCGTCTTTTCAGCCATTTTGCTTTTTAGTTCGGGTGTTAGCTTATTAGCTACCCTCATCGGCAGGCTCAAGCGTCTTTTCAGCTATTTTGCTCTCGACCGGTATGCTCAGGCATCTTTTTAGCCATTTTGCTTATTGAAGACAACTTCAGAGAAAGTCATAACAAGACATATGTTTTGTGGAAAGACCATCTTTATTGATCGTGAATCGTTGATAAGCCATAATAATACATATGTTGCTGATGAGCAATATCTTTGTTGATCATGATCGTTGATCTCTTGTGTCTTGTATGCATATTTTCCCTTGAGTTGTTTTCATGCGTAGAATCTTCGTAGCTGACTAATGTGCCATGTATTGTTGACCTTTTTTCTGTCTTCAGTTATCAGCTTGTATGTGCCTGGTCCAGTGACTTTTGTGACGATAAAAGGACCTTCCCATGGACTGAGTAGTTTATGGCATTCGTCAATTTTTTGTATTCTTCTTAGTACTAGGTCTCCGACTTGTAGTGATCGAGACTGGGTATTCTTGTTGTAGTGGCATCTTAGTCCTTGGAGGTATCTTGCTGATTGAAGGGTAGCATTTACTCTGACTTCTTCTGTACTGTCGAATTCTAATCTTCGGGTGTGTTATGCTTCTCCTTCGTCGTATTGTTCTATCCTTGGTGACGTCCAGATCAAGTCTGCGGGTAGTACTGCTTCTGATCCGTACACCAGGAAGAAAGGTGAGTATCCGGTGGCTCTGCTTATTTGAGTCCGTAGCCCCCATACAACCTTGGGTAATTCTTCAATCCATTTTGATCCATAGTCTATTAGTTCTTCATACAGTCTTGGTTTTAATCCAGCTAGTATGAGTCCATTTGCCCTTTCGACCTATCCGTTGGCCTCTGGATGTGCAACTGATGCGTAATCTATTCTGAACCCACAGTCTTGTGCCCAACTTTGGAATTCTGTGGCTGTGAAGGGAGAACCCAAATCCGTGATGATTCGATTGGGCATGCCAAAGCGGTGCATAATGTCTTGGATGAACTCGACTGCTTTGGCTACGCTGTATTTTGCGAGTGGTTTGAATTCAATCCACTTGGTGAATTTGTCAATTGCTACGAAGATATACTCGAAGCCGCCTTTTGCTTTCTTGAGGGGTCCTACTTGATCTAGCCCCCAGCAGGAGAAAGGCCAAGCAGGTGGGATGCAGATGAGGTTGTGAGCTGGCACATGAGCCTGTCTTGTGAACATTTGACAACCTTTGCATCTTCTGATGAGTTCTTCTACGTCTTTCAAAGCGGTTGGCCAGTAGTAATCGGTGCGGAATGCTTTTCCAACTAGTGTTCTTGAAGCGATGTGATTTCCACATCAACCTGAGTGTATTTCGTCTAGGATCTCTTTGCCCTCTTCAAGTGAGACGCATTTTAGGAGTACTCCTGATGATGCGGCTCTTCTGTAGAGTTTGTCTCCTACTAGGATGTAGTTCTTGCTTCTGCGAACAACTTGGGTAGCTTCTTTTTCCACTGGCAACTTATTCTCTTTGATGTAATCAATAAAAACCCGGGTCCATGAAGTGGTGATTACCAAGATCTGGGTGTCTTTGGCTGAGATTTCAGGGGTTATCTCACCGGGTTATTTGATAGAAGGAGTTGATAACTCCTCTATGAAAACACCGGGTGGGACCTTCGCCCTGTCTGATCCAAGCTTGGCGAGGATATCTGTCACAATATTAGAATCACGCAGGACGTGTAGTATTTCTAATCCTTGAAAATGTTTTTTGAGCTTTTGTATTTTAGCACAGTAAGCGCCTATGTTTTCTTTGGTGCAGTCCCAATCTTTGTTGACTTGATTGATTACTACTGCTGAATCTCTGTAAACGAGTAAATGTTTGATTCCAAGAGTAATTGCCACTCATAGCCCGTGGATAAGGGCTTCGTATTCCACCTCATTGTTTGTAGCTTGCCATAATATCTGAAGGACGTACTTGAGTTGCTTTCCGTTTGGAGAAATTAGGAGGACACCTGCACCGGCTCCGCCTAGCTTGAGTGATCCATCAAAGTACATCTTCCAATGATCAAGGATGGTACTTGACACAGGTTGTTGGATTTCTATCCATTCGGCAACAAAATCAGCCAGGGCTTGAGATTTAATTGCCTTCCGTGGGGTGAAATCGATATTGAGAGCACCAAGTTCAACTGTCCACTTGGATATGCGCCCTGTTGCATCTCTGTTGCGTAGAATATCTCCGAGTGGGAAATCTATCACCACAGTAATCATGTGGCTTTCAAAATAGTGACGAAGCTTGCATGAAGTGATCTGGAGGGCGTAGAGTAGTTTTTGCACATGCAGGTACCAGATTTTTGATTCTGATAGTACTTCGCTGATGTAGTATATGGGGCGTTGCACTTTATATACACGCCCCTCTTCTTCTCTTTCTACGACAATCGCAGTGCTGATCATAGTAGAAGTTGCCGCAATGTACATCATCATTTCTTCATATTTCTTCGGAGGTGTGAGAATGGGTGAGGATGTGAGGTATGCCTTGAGCTTCTTGAAAGCTTCGTTGGCTTCTTCTATCCACTCAAACTTGTCTGTCTTCTTTAGCAATTTAAAGAAAGGTAACCCTTTTTTGCCCAGTCTTGATATGAAACGATTGAGGGCCGCCATGTAGCCTATTAGTTTCTGCACATCTTTGACACTTCAAGGAGGGCCCATCTCTGTTATGGCTCGAATTTGTTTGGAGCTTGCTTCGATTCCGCGATGACTGACCAAGAATCCGAGTAGTTGTCCTGAAGGAACTCCGAATACACATTTGTTTGGGTTCAATTTCCACCTCCATCTTTTTAGGTTTTTGAAGGTTTGCTTTAAGTCTTCAATTAGTGTATCCAGGTTCTTTGTCTTTACTACTACGTCATCCACGTATGCTTCTACGTTTTTGCCGATCTGATCACCGAGGCATGTTTGGATAGCTCTTTGGTAAGTTGCACCAGCATTTTTGAGTCCAAATGACATGGTTTTGTAGCAGTAGGCACCGAATGGAGTGATGAAAGATGTCTTGCTCTGGTCTTGTTCCTTTAATGCAATCTGGTGATATCCTGAATAGCAATCAAGGAAGGATAATAGGGCAGATCCAGCTGTTGAATCAACTATCTGATCAATGCGTGGTAGCCCGAACGAATCTTTCGAGCATTATTTGTTGAGATCTGTGTAGTCAACACACATGCGCCACTCGTCCGTATTCTTTTTTTGTACCAGAACTAGGTTTGCTAGCCAATCTGGATGAAGGATCTCTCCGATGAACCCAGCTGCCAATAGCTTCGTGATTTCTTTTTTAATTGCTGCTTTCTTGTCGGGTGAGAATCATCGTAGTCGTTGCTTTACGGGCTTGGAGCCTTCATTGATATCAATTCTGTGCTTAGCCAACTCTCTTGGGACACCTGGCATGTCAGCTGGCTTCCAAGCGAAGATATCTTTGTTGTCCCAAAGAAAGTTGGTGAGCGCGAGTTCCTATTTTGTCGAGAGGTGGGCGCTGATGGTTGCTGTTTTGGAGGGATCGCCAGTGCCCAGGTCGATTTGCTTGACATCGGCTTCTTTTGGTGGTGCAAAGATGCTGGGCTTTTTAGCTGGTATCTCTAATTCTTCTTGGCTTATTTCTGCGGCAATAGTGGCTATTTCTTTTCTACCATTGTCGGCTTGTGCTTTTGCTGCAATTTGAATTGCCTGAACATCACAGTCAAATACGTGCTTCAAATTGCTCCAAAGAGAGAGAACGTTGTTAGGCCCTGGCATCTTAAGCAACAGGTATGGATAATGAGGTATTGCCATGAATTTTGCTAGTGCTAGGCACCCGAGGATTGCGTGATATGATGAATCGAAGTCCGCGACTTCAAATTTGATGAACTCTATACGGTAGTTTGAGGGAGTCCCAAAAGTAACCGGTAGAGTGATTTGTCCAAGTGACATTGCTACCTTACCGGGTACTATGCCATAAAAAGGCGTGCTTGTTGGTGTGATCATCCTGGCTAGTTGTAGTCCCATCTTCCTTAGAGTTTCTAAAAAAATGATGTTGAGTCTAGCTCCTCCGTCGATTAGTACTTTCGTAACAGTCATACCGGCAATGGTTGGATCCAGAACCAGTGGGTAATGACCTATGTTTCCTACGCTGGTCCATTGGTCTTCTCTTGAAAATTGAATCGAATACTCTAACCAATTGAGATATCTTGGTGTAGCAGGTTCTGCTGCCATGATGGTTCGTAACGCTAGCTTTTCTTGATGCTTGCTTCTAGAATCTGGAACCCCGGCAAAGATTACTGCTACCGTCACTTTGGATTTTTGGAATCCCTTATCTTCATGGTTGTCATCTTCTTTTTTCTGATTGACTTCTTTATTATTCCCCTTACTATCTTTTCTTGTGTATCTTTCATTGAAGGTGTAGCAATTTCCGATGGTGTGCTTTCCATTGGGGTGCAAGGGGCAACATATGTTCTCAATGTCGTCATATCTTCTAGGTTTTGAAAACTTCTTTGATTTGTCAGCCATTGCTACTGTGTTGTCTGGACCACGCTTTCTCTCCTGATGTCTGTTGTTTCGAGGATTTTGCCTGTCCAAGTTTTCTCTGTTGTTTCTATCTAGGAATCTTTCTCGTGTTTTCTCCTCTACAGTAATCATCTTTTCCACTATCATCTAAATTCCTTGTTGTTTCTTGGATTTTCTTTGCAGAAGTCTTGAAATTGCCACCTTACCATGATTCCGTGAGAGAAAGCTTCGATTACTTCTCATTTTGTGATGTCATGTACTTGAGCTCGTAGTTCGCCGAATCATCGATAGTAATTTCTGAGACTTTCACCTCCTTTCTGCTTGAGTCCTTTTAACTCTGCGTGGGTAATTGGGTGTGTAATGATACCCATGAAATTTTCATAGAAAACTCTTTGCAAGTCCTCCTAATTTTTGATTGATCCTGGATTCAATTTGTCAAACCATTGAAGTGGCATAGTTTCTAGGGCTATGGGAAAGAACAAGGTCTTGATGTCATCGTCCCCTCCAGCCAATTCAATTGTTTGTGAGTAAATCCTGAGCCATTGTTTGGTTCGGTCTTGCCATCATACTTGGAGTGGTTGGACGGCTTGAACTTATGAGGTAGTCGTATTGAAGCAAGTCTATTTGCAAAACAGGGGAATCTATCGTGCGTTCTGACTTCTGTATATTCTGATTCAGCGCCTCCTTCTTGCCAACTGTTGTCTTGGTGAGAGTAGTTTTGCATGGCTGTCCGAGTAGGTGCTTTGCTTTTGGCCTTTCTTGTTTGTTCGACCTAATCGTTTTGACTATGATTTCTCCTACTTTCTCTGTTGTGACTTCCACTTGGTCCAAGTCTTTCAAAAGCGGACTTCCTTTGATTTTGATCTTCCTGTTCATGACATGTTGACATATCTGGTAGTCTTGAGCGGGCCCTTCCATTGTGCGTCCTTAGGACTGTTGATCGGAGGAAGTCCCGAAGCTATTCTTGTTTTTCATTGGGATGTGAAGTTGCTCTGAGTTCTTCTAGTGCTTCTCGGATCTTATCATAGGGTGTATTCGCTGCTCGTCCTTCTTTGACCTCTCGCTCTGATTTTCTTCTATTATACTCGGCTAGTTCTGACTCATATTTGATCCAAGTTTCCTTTCGCTGCCTAGCACGATGTTGACGTCCTTGTTTCAATTTGTTCTTTCTCTCTCTCTCGCTTGCCTCTGACTCTCAGTCTCACCATCGTGCCCCTGTATAAATGGTGATATGTTGGATTCGGATTCATCTGAAGACCTGACGTCGGGTGCTTCTGGGGGGATCAATGGTGATCGAGGATGGTGAATCATGAATACTTCTCTAACGTGAGTTGTTCTGTCATCGTTGTTGGTTTCCATACTGTCAGAGCTTTTGATAACTTCAGTAGAGGTTTCAAAGTCACAGATCGAGTCTCCTTCTTGGTAGGGTAGAGTTGCTGTTGTCGTATCATCAACTAGTTGGGTGCCGTCATCTTCAGGAGCAGAACCTGGCCAATGGACGATGTAGTCTTGAGACGTTATAGTTAAGACGAGACCTTCCTGGGCTCCTTTCAGTGGCATTCTAAGCATGGGATAGGTGGATCCTTCGGGCCATGTCTGATAAGATGTTGCCATGTTGCGGAGTCCGAATGAAAGAGGACCCGACTTCTTTGAAGTACTCTAAGTGTACTCCGAGTAGTATTCTTGATAAGTTGATGTCGCATTCCGGAGCCTTGTCAGAAAAGAACTCGGTTTTTTGAAAGAACTCGGGCAAGACTCCGTCTCAGAAACGGAACCTAAGTTTGAATCAGATGCGTGAAGTCGCGAAATCTGAGTTGGATTGGACATCACGAGTTGCGCGAATCTTCCGGCAAGTTGATCTGTCATTGTCGCTGAAACGGAAAAGTCCTGATGATGATCTGAATCTTCGAGGAGATGGCCTTGGAGCTTGCCATCGTCGCCTGCCTCATAGATCCATGAACCGAAGATGAAGGTGATCCCTTTGAGAAGATCATGTTGTTGAGGTCCATCGAGCTCTCGGATGCAAAGTCGCCAAAAACCCCTACCTAGCGCGCCAGCTGTCGATATTTCACCACCGATAGCATACCACAGGGGTACCCGAGGCAGTATGTTTGGGCTTCAGCATATGCGGAACTCGATGGTTAACGCAAGAGACAGTCGATTTATCCTGGTTCGGACCCTCGATCTTTGATTGAGTAATAGCCCTACGTCTAGTCGGCGTTAGCCTTTGCGTTGGATTGATTATAAAGTGTTGTGTTGTGTTGTCTCTCTTCTCTAGGAACTCCATCCTCCTTTATATAGTCAGGAGGCTAGAGTCCTAGTCAATTTACAATGTAGAGTCCTAGTAGGATTACAGGGTAGTATTACTACTAGGATTACATGGGAGGAATCCTAATCAAACTAGATCTCCTCTTTTCCTTGCGGTGTATCCCGTGGATCCCGCACCGACACTAAACAAAAACCAAACCCTAAGGAGAGCGATGGCTGCTATTTATAGAGTCTTGGGCGTCACCCCCTGGACGTGTCCCCTAATGGGCCCAAACATGATACACGGTCCAGCGGACCAAAAGATGTTGTCGCAGCACCCTGATAGATTCTAGATGCTGACTTGTTTCAATGATTTCTGTTGATTCCGAAGGTCTTTTGATATGAAACCACTTGAATTGGCTTCCTTATCAAATTAACTTTCCAACCATATGTGGGTCGTCAAAAACGGAGTCTGGATGTGTCCTGGGTGACCAGTTTAAGGAAGACTGGTCCTGGAGGCCGAGATGGACTCGAACTTGATTTGGGCCTCCACCTTGGTGACTCGAACCGGATGAGCTTCGGGCCTCCTTCATGCTTAGGACACCCTCGCTGATCTCCTTGGTCTCCATATGGTTCTCCAAGCATGGTTATATGTATGGAGGTCATGTCCTCATCATCCTCCCTTTCTTGATGAAAAGCCGTCCTCGACGTCGATTTTGTTTGAAGTCGATCCTGCACAACATGAGGACAAACGAGGTTTCCAAAATAATGGGAATGGACAATATTGTGAGAAAGAATATGACCACATGTCCAGGTTTGTAGCATGTCTTGTCCTATAGACATGTAGTCTGCTCGATTGAAATACACACGATTTTTGCCAATACTATCCTGCAAAAGATTAGTACTAACAAGAAATATATGCTCCCTTTCTTTGGATTCCACTTGTGTTCGAAAAGCAAAACTAGAGGAATATGGCATAACAACAGTGTTGATTTTACTGTCCTCTAGTTGATCATTAATTTGCACAACAAAAGGAGAATTCAGATTTGTACAAATATAAACTCGTTGTATCAAATATTGCCCTTGGTTGTTATATTTACCAAAAACATGATATGTATGTCTAGAGAACCATGGCAAATCAGCATATGCATAAAGTTTTTCCTCTAAAGAACTAAGATTACACGGAACATCAAATTCAATGTAACCCAAAGTTTTTAAAGAAGACAACAATTTCAGCTCATCAACTTCACTAGCATTATGAATAACAAGTCTCATTTTCAGCACAAATATAGCGTGATCATTCTTCAATGATTGCATGGGTATAACATAAATATCATCATGCAAGTCATCTTCGTCATAAGAAACATCAAGCAAATCATCTTGTGACAAAGGTAAATCAAATGAATGCTCTACTAAAATTTACTCTATCATAGCATGATTGGTGGAAAAATTCAGCACATCAAGAGAACTCTCACCTTCTATGAGTTTAGCATCATGGGCATTACCTTTGCTCTCATGTTCAATAGGGGTAATAGTTGATAGTTCTAAATTTTCACATGAGGCTATGAGCTTCTCATTTTCTATCATGTCATCCTTGGTCTTTTCTACATTGTCCTGCAAAAGATTAGGCATAGCAGGTGGAATAACAATAGACTCTTCCTCTAAATGGTGCACCTCATCATATGAAGTCAAAACAGAAGGTGGATTAACAAAGGTTTCTCACATAAGAAGTTTTATATCATTCCAAGTTTGAGGCTTATCAGAAGGATCTAAAGACTCCCACCAAGATAAAGCAGAATGTCGCAAAACACTAACTGCATTTTTTACCTTCCTCCTTGGGCACATAAAGCGAGTAGCAAATATGTTATCGATGGCAATTTCCCACTCCATGTACTCATCAGCACCTATACCATCATAAGTCGGTGGATACGAACAACCTGTCATTGTTAGAAGATAGCAAAAGACAACACAAAAGTACTATCCCTACCAACTACTTAGGTTGTGGACAAGGAAAAATAAGGCACTCAACTCTCAAGCGTCTTACCACGGTCTTACAAGTGTTCTTACCAAAGCAACAGGCGGTGCAATCGATCGGTGACTGTGATACTATTGTAGCTTGAGTGTAACAGTTGCAAGGCAAACCTATACTTGGTTAGAAGAAAGTGGAGCTTGGACAGACACAATATAGTAGCAAGGAAAAACAATATTCGCAACTGAATAGCAAAGCTGAATAAGTATCCTAAGTACTTGTCTTAGTTGTTAGCCTACTCACGTTCCAAGTACCAGATGTATCAAGTAATGTGAACAGCAAGAATATGATTAGGAACAAGGTAGAAATCAGCACACGCAAACACAGCTCAAATGGCGCTCTCTATGTGCTCCTCTAGATATTGTTCCACTTTTGCCCCTCTCTTTTTTCTCTATTTTTTGGCTGTCGTTGTTTTTTGGGATTCTTTGACTTTTTCTTTTTTATTTTTTTCATATTTTTTCTTCACTTAGGAGCACAAAAGAAGTAACCACAGAAAATATGAGCTTAAACAAGTGAAAGACGTGGCATGTGGAAATTTCAGAAGACGTGCTCGAAATCGACAAAGACCTTGTGACCACGAAAAGAGGATCTTGTGACCACTTTTTGACCAAAACAAAAATCTCCAACCCCAGTGAGGCTTGAGATGGAAGGATCTGGAATTTTTTTCTGATCGATTTTGATATATGGAACGTCGAAATCCGAGTTCGTATGTGAAAACTAGACCAGTTTAAAAATGGACTCTGAATTAAAGGATAAAACGGGAATAATGCGCGCAAAATTGGTCACGGCAGCAAGGATTTGATGGAAACAGTGAAGACAAGTGTAACAAACAAGATGGCGTGGACTAGGGTTTGATGAATACAAAGGAAACTCAACAAGACTTGGAGATGTTCATGGATTATGATGAAAAACAAAGGGGAAAACACAAACTGGACTAAAAAACGATCTAAAACCAGCAACAAGAACTTGACCTAGGGCACAAACTCAACAACGCAAAACAGAGACGAAATTGCACGTCACAATGACACTATAGGACAGGGAATATGTGATGATGTATATATTTTTTTGGCTTTTTGTGGACTATAGGTAATGCAAAAACAGTAACAATCCAAAGGGGAAAACAAAGTTATACCTAACGGACAACAAGGTCTCTGATACCACTTGATGTAGACTAGGCCCGATCTTCTGAAAGGTATGATAGCATCGATTGGTGGAGACTCGACGTTCACAATCTAGGCTTCAAACCAAGACTGATTCGGACCCCCGCAACCATTACACCACTGCTCTGTTGATTATCAACCACGCAAACGCGATTGACCTTGCCGAGAAGGCTTTCCTGCAAGCGAATCGACAACACAAGCAAGAACAAGATAAACGCAATCTGAAATTGCAAATAAATATGAGGCTTATGATAATGAGAAAGAGTTCAAGTCTTTATTCAAAAGGACTAATCGCCACAGGCGAACAAGATCAAGAACTGGGGCCCTGGTTCACAGCAAGCGGCCTTGGCGGCGACAGTTGCAGCAAAACAATGTCTGTTTTACGAGGAAATCAAGAACTAAACAAAAACCAAACCCTAAGGAGAGCGATGGCTGCTATTTATAGAGTCTTGGGCATCACCCCCCTGGACGCGCCCCTAATGGGCCCAAACACGATACACGGTCCAACGGACCAAAAGACGGTGTCGCAGCACCCTGATAGATTCTGGATGCTGAGTTGTTTTGATGATTACCATTGATTCCTAAGGTATTTTGACATGAAACCACTTGGATTGGCTTCCTTATCAAATTAGCTTTCCATCCATATGTTGATCGTCGAAAACGGACTCTAGATGCATCCTGGGTGACCAGTTTAAGGCAGACTAGTCCTGGAGGCCGAGATGGACTCGAACTTGATTTGGGCCTCCACCTTGGTGACTCGAACCGGATGAGCTTCAGGCCTCCTTCATGCTTAGGACACCCTCGCTGATCTCCTTGGTCTCCATATGGTTCTCCAAGCATGGTCATATGTATGGAGGTCATGTCCTCATCAGGGGGACCAGCGGAGGGACCTCGTCCTCATAGATCACCCGGCTCTGTTGCCAATGGATTCGACCGTGAGGGCGACGAATCACGCCGAGGGTGAGATGCTTAGGAAGGTGAAGGAGGACAAGAGGAAGAAGAGGTAGCAGAAGCTATAGGCATAGGAGCGAGGGAAGGACACCGACAGCGACGACGACGATGATGAGGGAGATGATGACGAGGTAGTCGACAACATCAAGTGGGATGATTGGAGAGCGAGAATGTGCTGACAGGTATTCGCTCGTCCTTGTAGGAGTCAGGACCTTTCCCATTCCATGGAGGGGAGGGCGTGTCCGTGGGGCTGGTGTAGACAGGCCAGACCATTGGCTTGCCCTAGGAATCGATAGGGGTGGGCAGATCCGCCACCACGCCTGAGGTGCCAGTGGAGGTGGGTGGCTCCGCTGTCGTGCCCCAAGATGCAAGGGGAGCGAGCCCCTCTGCCCAGGAGCAGGGGGTGGGCTCGAAACAACCTCACCCCAACGAGGCAGAGCAGAGGTCTGGGGGTTCACCCCCCAAACATATCTGCCACCAAACAACGTCAATGTAAGTCACCAATTCCTCTGTTTTCCCTATTTTCATCGTGACTTATGCTTTTCGTTCCTTGCAGCATCTTGAGGCGGCGTACTCCTTTGGCGCTGGCGCCGAAGAAGAGTGTCGCCCTTCAAGAGGGACGACAACCGTTGGTTGGCGTCGCAACCATTTCAAGCGGGAGCGGCACCAGTGTGACCATGTCGTCGGCCGGTCAGGTGCCTCCTGCGGTCACGCTCATGCCCTCAGTAGGACAAGCGGGTGCAGGGGCTCAAGGGATGCCCTCGGAGGTCACTGAGCAACCAAAGATGGAGGCGATACCGCTGCTAGCATCGGGGGTGGATGGAGCTGCCTTCTACGCTTGTGGCACTAGCCGCAGTGGGCGTGATGCAGCCGGTCGAGGCCCCGCTAATGCAGGTGGAGGTGGCAGCAGCTGTGATAGGCAGGCCATAGCTATACGCAACCATGGTGGCACCTGAGGTAGTGGCATGACCCGTGCCACCGATGGTCCAAGCGATGGTGCCCGACGTGGGCCGAACAGAGGGGGACACAACCAAGGGGTCCTTAGACATCGAAGAGCTCGTACCGCTGACCCCTTCCATCGCTGGAGGGGGTGTCCCAATGGGAACGTCATGGCGAGAGGGCTCGATGGCGCCTGGAGTTGGTGGGAAGTCATCTCTAGCCCTGACATCGGTAGGCGGCGACTCGCCTGCGAGGGGCGAACCCCTGCTCCGGTGGACAAGTCTAGAGGACCCAACATCGACGCTCTTCACCCTCGACTACACCACCGAGAACATGGAGCGGGAGAGCCTTGACGTGGGAGTCTCGTTCGTGCTTGAAGCTCTAGACCATGCCTGGGGTGCCTTGGCCGACGTTGTTGTTCCCGCTGGCCGGGTACTTGCTTGATCCTACTTCTCGCTTTTTCCTTTCTCCACATATTTTTGTATTCTGACCATCGTCTCCTTCAGTCCGTCATCGCTCGTAGCCGGGGGAAGTCGTGGTTCCTTCATGAGTAGAAGGGAACCTAGGACTGCCTCATCGAGGAGGCACGGCTGCACGGGGAGGCAATGGCTTAGCTTGCTGCCGCCCAGCAGAAGGTGGCTGAGCTGACTCCCCTTGCCGAGGAGTCAGACAATCTCTGGTCATGGGTGGCCGAGGCCCGTCGGCATGCAGACAAGGCTGAGAGGGTGTTCGAGGCCCAGTTGACTAGGTCATGGAAGGACGAGGAGGAGGCAGCCAAGGTTAGGAGGGAGTAGGATGAGCTACTCCAGAAGGACACCGAGACCCACTGGTGGATCTTCGACCTTTTGGCCGAGGCTAAGAAGGAGTGGGAGCTAAAGCTGGGAGCCGAGGAGAAGCTCACGGCCCTGGAGAAGAAGGCGAGTCTAGACATTGTGGCAGTCGCCTAGCTATGCAAGGAGCGGGACAAGCTACTCTAAACCATGGAGAGGCTCCACTCGAAGCATGGTGTGGCTCACAAGGAGCGTGACCAGGCCCTTCGAGAGCACGACGATGCGTAGCAGAAGATCGACTCCCTCTAGGCCAAGCTTGGAACCACGATGACCTAGAGGCAAGAGGCCGAGGGCATCTCTACCGGGCTAGCCGTGGACCTTGCCGAGGTGAGGAGGCACCTTCAAGTGGAGAGCGACGAGCTCAGTATCCTGAGCACCACCCTTGGAGTGGTCTGTGATGACCTGGAGGTGGTATGGTCGAAGGGGACCTGTTCGTTCATAGCCCGTGCCATCGAGATCATGGCGTGGGTGCGCCAGCTCAAGAGGGACGCCCTTCACACTGGGGTCAACCAATCCTTTGCGATTGCTCATTCTCATTACGGGGATAGCATCGACCTGGAGACGATGAGCCTCGGCTTCATGCCTAGCTACGAAGCCCATGAGCTGGATGAGATAGAGACAGTGGTGGCCTCCCTTTCATGGAACCTGGTGACAAAATAGAAAACATAGTTCTCCCCCAGAGGGGTTAGTTAGTCAGATAGGTCGTGTAATCGTTCATGTAACAAGCAGATAAGCTCCGACCCTTCTGTACTATCGAACAAACTTATCATTTTGTTTTTGTTTGATTGAGTTTGTTTTTCCACCCTTTTTATGTGTGAAAAGGAGTTCGTGTGTTCTGACCCATCCGTTTGTTAAGACCATAGGGCCTAAGCTACAAGAGGGAAACTCTAATTATGCTGGTAAGGAAGAGTGCCGTAGCCACAAGGGCGTAGGTTTCTCGTAGTTTGACCAGCCATGCTCAATCGTTCATTTCCACAGACCTTGCCACTAGGTTTAACGTGAGGGAAAGGTTGGGCGCGGTGACTGTTTCATAAATGGTGTATTTATGCCCTTATCAGCCCTCAAGTGAGGCCCAACCCCTTGTGATTGCTGGGGTTGGGTTTCACTAAAGATCAAGGAGAAGATAGCGAAACTAGTAGGAGACAGCGTCTCTTGTTTTCGCTCATACTTCCCCCTTAAGGTTCTAAGCCATCATTCTATGACCGCGCGTTTGGTCTCCTCGCGAGTCTAACTTTCCTTAAGCCCCCACGCGTAGCAGGGGTTCGGTCGAGGGTCGACTTGTCTTTGTGATTATCGCCCTGTCCACGGTTTGCGCAACTGGAGGGGTTGAGCTAACGTCACTTGCTTCGATGGCTCAAGTGACACACTCAGTGAGCTCGCTAATGGGCATGTTTGAGTGGAATCTAGGTCCGTCATTCGTGGTGGGGTCAGCAAAGTCCTCATATGGCATTCCGCTGCTCCTTAACCAGCCTTCCAATAGATGCCCCCTCAATGGGGCTTCTATGGGCTCGGCTGGAGGTCAGGATCGAACAAGAAGGTCGAGATGACCCTGTCTGCTTCTAGGCGAGTTGGGCAAAGGCCATTGGATCTCATCTGCATTTTCTCCCCTAGCTCTTATACGACGCAAGGCGGCCTCGGGCCCTCCGCGGGCCAGCCTTTGAACCCGCATCCCCCTATTTTAGGATTGGGCGACTCGAGCCCCTAAGCCCTGTGAAGCTCGGTAGGGGTTGGCCATGTTTCATGCGTCACCCCATCCTCAGTTTCTGCAACCGGAGGGGCTGAGCTAACGACACTTGCCTCGATGGCTCAAGTGTCGCGCTCGGTGAGCTCGTTAACGGGCATGTTTGAGTGGAATCTGGGTCCATCATCTGCTGACAGGGTCGACATAGCCCTCATGTGGCATTCCACTGCTCCTTAACCCGTCTCCTGGTAGATGCCTATGTCACTCCGGAGAGCGACCCAGGTGGCCTGTTGGCCACTTCACGATGGAGATTCTGTGTCTTGGATCGAGCTTAGAATCGAACGAGAAAGGTTGAGATGTCCCTGTCCGCTTTCGAGCGGGGTCGGGCAAGGCCGCTGGGGCTCATCTTGGTTTTTCTCCCCTGGCTTTGTTTGATGTGAGGCGGCCTCGAGCCCTCCGTGGGCTAGCCTTTGAACCTCGGTTGGTCGCCGCTCATATCGAATGAGACGACTACCGCTTCATGATGCGATGCAAAGCATTGTGATGCAGCAATTGCATATGCAATGCTCAGATGTATGGGTTGAATGAATGGATGAATGAATGCCTATAGGAGAATGGATGAATAAATGATCATGCAATGGAACAAGAAAGGTGGGGGTTAGTAAAGTTACCTTGATGGCTTGAGTGATGGGTTTAGGGAGCTCTTACCAGATATGTCCATGCGGGGTCCAAGTCCGACGTTCATGATGGAGCTAGCGTAACCTACATGAGGCATCCCAATTTTCCATCCCCATCTCTCGGTAGTGGCCCGAGCCATCCGATTGGCCTGGGCGACCTACCAGCCTCTCCTCGATGGAGATTCTGCAAGTGGGCCCCTCCAAACCCTTCCTGAGAAGGTAGAGGCTAAAGCTTGAGGTGCGGGGACAAAGACTCTAATCACGCTGGTGAGCGAAGATGCCGTAGCCGCTAGGGCGTAGGTTTCTAGCGGTCTGACCAATTTTACTCAGAGTTTGTTTCCACACACCCTGCCTCCAATTTTTAACGTAAGGAGGGGTCGAGCATAGGGAATGTCTACCGAATAGACACTCTTGCCAGCCCCCGAGTGATGTCTAACCCCTGCCGTTGCTGGGGTTAGAGGCTCGATAGTAAAATTAATGCGTGAAGGGTGACCCATCTCTAGGCAACAACTTTGTGCCATTCGATCGACCTGGGCATAGATTTTACCTCGATGGTAAGAGTGATGGGCTCGGGGAGCTTTTACCATCATTTGTGATGTGGTCGGCATAGCCCATGTGGGGCATCTTGCTGCTCCCTACCCATTTCTCGACAATGGTCAAGCCGTCCGATCGACTTGTGTTACTTGCTAGGACAAGACTTTCCTACGGAGATATAGGATGAGAATATCCCTGCGCAAGAATTTAGTTAGGCAGATAAGCTAGGTGGAGAACTTGTAATAAATGGACAAGCTCTTAAATTTTGTTATAGCAAATACCTTTTTAGCACTTCTCCCCTTTTTATAAAAAGGTTAGTGCGTTCTGACCCTTTCTGTCGTTAAGGTCATAAAGCTTGGAATGCGGGTGAGCCAATTCTGATCATGCTGGTGAGCAGAGGTGCCGTAGCCGCTGGGGTGTAGGTTTCCCATAGTCCGACCAGGTTATACTCAGAGCTTGTTCCTACAAACCTAGCTCCTAAGTCTTAATGTGATAGGAGGTCGAGCATAGAAGATGTTTGCTAGGCGGACAGACTCTTAAACGAGTACTAACTCTTTCTATGGCTAAGGCCAAAAAGCTCGGGGTGCGGAAAAGAAAACTCTGATTATGCTGGTGAGCAAAGGTGCTGTAGCCGCTGGGGCATAGGTCTCTCGCAGTCCGACCAATTATACTCAGAGCATATTCCTGTGACCCTAGATCATAGGTCTTAACATGAGAAGGGGTCGGATGTTGAGACTGTCTACCAGATAGATAAGCTCTTATTAGCCCCCGAGTGAGGCCCGGCCCCCCGCCGTTGCTGGGGCCGGGTGTCACGAAAGATCGGGGAGCGTGATAACGAAACTTATAAGAGAAAGTGTGTGTTTATTAAGGGTAAAGGTGACGTAGCTGCTCGATATTCTAGGCATTGGCGAAGACTTCACTGTCGATGGTCTTGAGCTTGTAGGCGCCTGGCCAGAGCACTTCCACGATGATGTATGGTCCCTCCCATGGGGGGAGAGCGTGTGGCAGTCCTTGCTACTCTAGATGAGGTGGAGCACTAGGTCCATGACATTGAAGGTCCAACCCCGCACTCGACAGCTGTGGTACCGGCACAATGCTTGCTGGTACTTGGCCGAGTGAAGGAGTGCGATGTCACATGCTTCATCTAGCTGGGCTCCGTCCTATGCTCCCCCTTGTTGGAGCTTCTAGACAAGAACCGCTTCAAAAGGATGCAATCTTTGTATAGGTGCTCAATGGGGAAAGCATGGTTCGGACATGCCCCTTCAAGCAGCTTCTCGAAGTGGTCCGGGGTACCCTCTGTGGGCTTCTAGCCCCTTTTGTGGTCAGCATTGGCCATGAGTGAGCTCCTGTGCCACCGCCTTGCTGGGCCTAATGGACTAGTATGTCCTCGTCGGGTTGTTCTGAGGGCGTGTTACGCCTATGACCGTTGAGGGCGTCGCGTGTGTCATAGTGGGGGCCGAGACACTCGTGCACCGGAACCATGATGCACGACCTGCCCGGGAGTGCTGTCGAGGCGCTCCGGGCAAGGTATTCTAGAGAGAGTGGCTCTCCTCCGACAAGCCATGTCAAGATGTTGGCAAATGAAAAAGTGAGGTGGCACAGGTCCTCCCGGGACGGTCGGGGTCCCAGGAAGGCGCTGAGCTGGCACTCTAGCCTCCCATAGTCAAAGTTGAGGAGCTGATCACTTCTAGTGGCGTGGGCCTCCGGTTCGTGCAGTTATAGCTCCTCTAGCGCCTCGGCGATTGCGCCAAGGCCGGTGGAATGGAGAGGTTGGACGGCGGCGGGAGCCTGTGCCAACTCTCCTTCCGTCGTGGCGATGAAGTCCAGGTCCCTGAAGCGTACGTGCATGCCCGGGACCTAGCTTACATTGTGATTAGCCATCCAAGGCCTGGTGTTGATGTCGAGACATGAAAAAGGCCCCTACCTGGTGTGTGAACTATCAGTGTTTCGAGTAAACACCAATGAGTAAATTTGTATTATTATGCGTCTAGCTCGGATGGTGTGCTAAGAGGACACGAGATTTATACTAGTTCGGGCAGAATGTCCCTACGTCCAGTTCGTTGTTGCTACTCGTGTTACTAGCACTAGAAAGATCATAGTAGGGGTTACAAACGAGCGAGAGAGGGGTAGGTCCCAAGTCTCTGGTGGTGTGTGTTGTGATGAGTTCTAGCTCGAACATGTTCGGATGCTAGATCTGTGGTCTGATCTGATGTGCGGTGGGTCACTTGTTGATGCGGTGTCCGATGCCCCCCTAAGGGATGCGGTGAACCAGCATGCTGATCAGCGACCATACAGGGAGTAGGCAGCATAGTGACCATGCATCTGTCACTATGGGTGATGTGAGTCCCCCAGAATGACATGTCATGGAGAGAAGTCGTGTTGAGACATGACCACTCCCTGCACGATGTCAAAAGTTTGACCTTGGGTTGTACTTTTTGGCCCGTAGTGGTTGGCGGCGATGCGGGCTTCCGTTGGGAGCCATGCCTGAGGGATCGAGCAAGGCAGAGCCATCCCTTAGACGTCAGGTGAGGTGGAGCCAACCCTCGGGGGTCAGACAAAGCAGAGCCTACCCTCAGACATCGGGCGAGGTGGAGCCAACCCTCGGGGGTCAGATGAGGTGGAGCCATCCCTTAGACGTCGGGCGAGACAGAGCCAACCCTCGGGGGTCGGGTGAAGCGGAGCCAACCCTTAGACGTCAGGCGAGGCGGAGCCCCCCTTGGGGGTCAGGCCGAGGTGGAGCCAACCCTCAGGGGGTCAGCCGAGGCAAAGCCATCCCTCAAGGGTCGGTTGAGGTAGAGCCAACCCTTTGGAGGCAGCTAAAGCAGAGCCAACCCTCAGACATCGGGCGAGGCAGAGCCATCCCTTAGACATCGGGTGAGGCAGAGCCAACCCTCGGGGGTAAGGCGAAGCGGAGCCAACCCTTAGACATCGAGCGAGGTGGAGCCAACCCTCAGGGGTTGGATGAGGTGGAGCCATCCCTTAGACATCGGGCGAGGCGAAGCCAACCCTCAGGGGTCGGGCAAAGCAGAGCCAACCCTTAGACGCCGGGCGAGGTGGAGCCCCCCTTAGGGGTTAGGCCAAGGCAGAGCCAACCCTCAGGGGGTCAACCGAGGTAGAGCCATCCCTCAAGGGTCGATCAAGGTAGAGCCAACCCTCGGGGGGTCAGCCAAAGTGGAGCTAACCCTCAGACATCAGGCGAGGCGGAGCTAACCCTCGGGGGTCAAATGAGGCGGAACCATCCCTTAGATGTCGGGCGAGGCGGAGCCCACCCTTAGGGGTTGGATGAAGCAAAGCCAACCCTTGGGTGGTCAGCCAAGGCAGAGCCATCCCTCAAGGGTGGGTTGAGGCAGAGCCAACCCTCGGGGGGTCAGCCGAGGCAGAGCCAACCCTCAAGGGTCGGACGAGGCAGAGCCCGTGGCCTCGGTGGTCGGCAAGAGCTATAGTCACGCTCTTGACCGCTCGTATGAATCAACATTGATGCTTATTAGCTCTTCCTCTTCGGGTACCCTAGTATTGGTCCCCAACACAACAGAACCAAAACTATAGCTAAATTAGTTATCTTCATTGGAATGAAGTAAGCCATTTTGGTAAGCCTATCGATGGCAACCCAAATAGCACGTTTGCGGCTAGGCGAGCAAGGCAATCCAACTACAAAGTCCATTGTAATATTCTCCAATTTGCACTCAGGGACCTCCAATGGCTTTATCAACCGAAGCTGGCCTCTGATGCTCAGCCTTCACCTTCGGACAAATACCACACGAAGCCACATACTTAGCAATATCAACTTTCATCCGCTTCCACCAAAAACTCTATTTCGAATCTTGATAAATCTTAATCTCACATGGACATACTGTATATGGAGTGCGATGAGTTTCCATTAAAATATCCATGTTTCACCTTAGTTTTCTATGGAACACATAGATGACATCTAAAATAAATATTGCCATCAACCTTCATACTAAAATGGGGTTTACCTACCTCAACACGCTTGCGAGCAGCTTGGAGTAAGCGATCTTGCAACTGAGCCACTCTCACCTTCCCACATAATGATGATTGAATCAATAATTGGATCTCCTCGTGTTCAATACCAACATAGCAAAGAAAAATATCCATATAATTCATGTCACCAATCAATGTCATGCATGTTTTAGGAACACCTATCCTACTAAGAGTAAGGATGAAAATGGGATGGATATTTCCCTGATATCCGTCTATCTCAAAAAGGTCAAACCCTAGTATGTATAGTCCATATCTTAATTTGAACATTTAATATCCGATCGTATCTGAATTCTGAATATTCAAAATTGGATTTCTGATATGTATATGAGATAGATATTAATATCCAAATGATCCATGTCTAGCTATAAGATCATAGAGAAAATATGAGATACAATACGAGATATGGAACATAACATAGGATAACTTGAATCCGTCTGAATCAGATCTGGTTTCATCCCTAAATAAGAGCATCTGCAACAACATTTGCCTTTCCAAGATGATACTAAATAGTCAAATTATAATCCTTAATAAACTCTAGCCACCTCTTCCGCCTCAAGTTTAGCTTCTTCTAAGTAAATATATACTTGCGACTTCGATGATCTGTAAAGACATCACAAGACTCACCCTAAAGATAATGCCTTCAAAATCTTCAATGCGAATACCACTGCTACTAATTCCAAATCATGTGTAGGATAATTCACCTCATGCCACCTCAATTGTCTAGAAGCATAAGCGATCACCCTACCTTCTGACATGAGTAAACAACCAAGCCCAATACTAGAGATGTCCGTATATAGTGTAAAACACTTGCCACTCTTAGGCAAAATAAAAATAGGAACATCCACCAGTTTCTCCTTAGAGTTTGAAAGCTCACCTCACACTTAGCAAGGAGAACCCTTCATAGTTAACTTTGTCATAAGCTTTGCAATAGTAGAGAAATCCTGAACAAAGAGACGATAGTATCCAGCAAGTAAAAAAACAATGAACATCTATGACAGTAGTCGGTCTCTCCCACTCCACCACTAGAACATTTTTGGGATCAATAGTGATTCCATACTGATTAACAAGATGGCCTAGGAACAGAAAGCAACCTTAGGAAGTCAGAAAGCACACTTCTTTACCTTGGCAAATCCGTATTCTCACTTACTATAATAACTCATTCTAGAAAGAATGGACCACCTTCAAACCTCAGCCAATGGGTGTAAGGTCGAGATGGCGGACTAGAGGGGGGTGAATAGTCCTTTCTAAAATTAATCACGTCGGCTAACCGAAAACAAGTGCGGAATTATAACTATCGGTCTAGCCAAGACTACACCCCTCTATCTATGTTCTCTAGCACCTTCCAAAGATACTAATTAAGCAACAAAGGTGTCGGGCTAGCTAGAGCTCACCTAACCAATTCTAGAAGCAAGGTCACACAAACCTATGCCATTAGTAGCTTCAAGCAATGAGGGAGCTCCTACACATGCTAGTAAGCAAAAGCACAAAGCCAACTAAGCTCACTAGCAATGCTCAATAACGAGGCAACCAATGCCAAATTAGAGAGCGCAAATACTTAGCTACACAAACTAAGCAAAGTGACTAACAAGGTTACACAAACCAAATTAGCCACTGCAAGGGAGCTACTTCTATGCTACACAAGCAAGAAGGTAACTAGTAAGCTACACAAGCTAACTAATTACAAGAGCAACTACACAAGCACAATGTATATGAAATATAAATACAAGCTTGTGAAAGGGGATTGCAAACCAACAGGAAGAACAAGGTTGACACGATGATTTTTCTCCCAAGGTTCACGTGCTTGCCAACACGCTAGTCCCCCGTTGTGTCGACCGCTCACTTGGTGGTTTGGCAGGCTAATTGGCATCACCCGCCAAGCCCTGCATGTCGGGCACCACAAGAACCTACCCCGAAAGTGAGGGTAGCTCATTGACACGCTCAACTAGAGTTGCTCTTTGTGGCTCCCGCAGGGGCGAGCACAATGCCCCTCACAAAGCTCTTCTCTGGAGCACCGCACAAGCTTCTTGCGGGCTTCGATGAAGACCACCACCAAGCCATCTAGGAGGTGGCAACCTCCAAGAGTAACAAGCACCACCGGCTTGCAACTCGATCACCTAGTGCCACTCGATGCAACCTCACGATGCAATCGCACTACAATCGCTCTCACACACAATCGGATGATCACTATCAAGCATATGTGAGATGGAGGGCTCCCAAGCACTCACAAGCATGGACACAAAGTCCCCCTGAGGTGCTCCGTACCAGCCATGGCTGAGGCCACCTTCTATTTATAGCCCCACAGGCTAAACTAGCCGTTACCCCTTCACTGGGCAAAACTCGGGACGACCGGACGCTCCGGTCATATCGACCGGACGCAGGACCTCAGTGTCCGGTCAACGGAATGCTCGCCACGTGTCGCCTCCATTCAACCTCAGTCACTTGATCTCAATGGTCAAGTGATGATCGGACGTAGCTACTCAAACTGACCGGATGCAGCACCCCCAGCGTCTAGTCATTTCTAGTAAGGTACCAGTCGTGACCGGATGCGTCCGGTCGGTCGTGATCGGACGCAACGTCAGCATTCGGTCGTTCTCCAACTTTTCTATGTCGCCTACATCACCATACATTAGCCTGACCAGACACACCCTACCAGCGTCTAGTCACTTCCAGCGCCAGCGTCCGGTCGAAGACCGACGCCAGCACGCTCTCTGCCGCCACTGACCGGACGCAGGACCCCAGCATCCGGTCACCACGTGACCAACGTTCGGTCCACTCTGTGAGACCCTATCTTCTCTAAATAGGGCACCAGTGGCACCGTCGGACTATCCGCACTCTATGGGCGGACACTCTGCCGGTGGAGTTTCAAACCCTTCTCGCCTCCGTTTCATCGCCGAGTTGATCCACATCAACTCCAACTTCATCTCCTTTGTAAATGTGCGAACACCACCAAGTGTACAACATCATGTGTATGTGTGTTAGCATTTTCACAATCATTTTCCAAAGGATTAGCCACTCAACTTGCCACACCACTCAATCCTAGCGACTGATGCAAAGTTAAATCACTCGAGTGGCACTAGATGACCGATATGCAAACGAGTTTGCCCGTCTTGATAGTATGGCCATTTATCCTAAACCCTGGTCATCAACTTCTCTACACACCTATGACCGGTGAAATGAAATGCCCTAAGTTATACCTTTGCCTTGCGCATTCCATTCCTATCTCCTCCAATGTCGATGCAACACATGCACCAACATGATCAACAATGATATGATCCACTTCATATCATCACGTGATCATATTGGTTCATCGATCTTGACTTCACTTGCTTTTCACCGTTGCCTTCATCCATCGGCGCCAAGTCTTGCTCAAGCTTCACCGCCACGCGATCCATCGCTCCAAAGCCTCCGACTTGCCCTTCACGCTTGCAACCGGTCCATCAAGCCAAGTCTTGTCTTGATCTTCTCCACCTTGATCACATGACTCAATGTCATGTCTCATGTGCAATGAGCTCCTTCATCATCACATGTGTGAGCTTTGCAACATCTCCAAGCCATTTTCACCTTCATGGCATATGTTGCTCACACATATGTACCTATAGGACTAATCACCTGTGTATCTCACATAAACACAATTAGTCCACCTAGGTTGTCACTCAATTACCAAAACCACACAAGGACCTTTCAATGGGTTAGACTTAACTATGTGACAAAATTGCACAATAACCATAGACACTTGTCAACATGCCTCAAAGCATATTAAAAACTGAACTAGGCTGAAAGTAACTCTTCTCCAAAACTCGTCCTTTACTTCATGAAGAAAGTTGCTAAATATTAGATGACCTTCACAACTGGCAAAACAGAACTTACTAAGAAAATGACATATGGATCCATTGGGATAACACTAGTTAACAATATACTTCCTCACTTGCAGGATCTAACCACATGAGCTCGCATCACAATGGAAACAACTTCTATGGTGCAACAATCATGCCAAAGACACTTCACTTAGCAAGTGTAGTCGGTCTCATATCAAAACATCGGTCCAAACAACCTACTTGTTGTGAATCCTTGATTTAACCTTCTCCTCATCAAACATCATAGAACAACTACTTATACCTCCACTACAACCTGAAACTTCAAGATAAGATCTAGCTTCACTTTCTTAAATTTATTCAATTCGTGAGAACAAATGGAATAGAAAAGAAAAGGGCCTTAAATCTCATGAAGAACCACCGAAGGGATGTCATAAAATTCCTCCAACATCAAAGCTAGAATTCTTAGACCTCCCTTTGATTTGAGCATCATTCAAGGGACAAGAACCACTAGGTCAATAGCCACTATTTTTATAGAATCGAACTTACACTGCATCACATCTTAGTTCCATTGTTATACACCTTCAAGTAAGTCCATGCAACACCAACAACTAAGGGTTATGCATAGTAACATCATTTTTCTGAAGAAAGCAACATTATGTTATTCATGAAAGGTTCACCAAAGAAGTGTGACAAAACCACCATGAAACAACCTTCTAAACTGACTTGTCCTTATAGGCACCAGCCTAGAACAACTTAAGTCGTGATCCTCACAAATTGGTAATTTGCATCATATAGGAGAAAATATGTCATTCAACATGTGCCCCATCAGAAGAACCCTTGATACACTTCTACTATTAGATCATCTAAACCACTCTTCTAGGCTAATTCAAAGTCATTGAGATCCACATCAAAGCCTTTAAGGCTACTACAACACATAGACTGGCCACACATGACTACAAAGCCTCTTCAATTAGAAGCTATATTTTTAGCATCCAAACTAACACTAAACACAACACTAGGTTTAAACACTAGAAACCTCAAAACTCCATTTGAGTATATTCTCACCTCATCTTGATGACCACCACTAAGATGGTCTTCGAATTGTGTGGAAAAAACTACACCAGACTAAGGATAGGCCGAAACGTCGCCACTCCAATCTATAGGATAAGGCACTCAATGACCCACCCATTTGATATATCAAGAGCAAATAGTTACAATGTACGGCATGGTGGCCAGTCCATCCGTCATTCAACCATTTCCTTTGAATATAAATAGTTGGGTCAAGCTAACACTAGGTCAACCTCACTTAGCAAAGTAGAGACGGCGTTGTGGGGGCCCTCCACTCAACCTATCTGCAAAGCCAAAGAATACTCTATAGGATTCCAAACTTATTCTTGGGTCCTACAGACCAAAACTACAACAACCTCTTCTACTACTCAAAAGGTACCTAGAACAGCTAGGAGCATAGCCACAAAATGATTATACCACATGTAAAACCACATATATGTACAAGTGAAACAAGCAAGTAAACATAGCATTTAAGAAAAACTCGACTCCCATCCTATAAGTGCAAGTGTGTCAAGTTTTAAAGTGAATCAAAATTTTAGCGCAACAATTTAAGTCTAGAACCTATAACCTAGGCTCCAATTACCAACTATAACACCCTAGAAGAAACCACAACAATCATCTAGAGAATTACCACATTACACTACAACAACAGAGTACGCGGAAGCAACAAACATCATCTAAGTTGAACATTAAATAAACTCTTCTATGATGACATAAACAAAGACAGCTTCAACAACAACTAGCAAACCTCAGGTGTTTATTACAATGTAAGGAAAGACTCAAACAACCAACTAATTTGTTTCAACAATTATGTTTGTTTGAAGTATATGTCAACAGGTGTGCACTTGTGCTACTACTCCCATCCCACCAATCATCCTTGAAGCTCATGTACCTGAGATGTGGGAACAGCATATGAGGTTTATGGAAAACCTTAGCAAGCAAATTGCCTTAGCTGAGTTATTTAAATCATAGCTTGTTTAAGCATCAAATTTAAATAGCATAATAAAGATACATTTATTGCTTTATAGAAATATAAATATACTTCAAAGTACATGTACAAAAGATGCAATGCAATGTATGACTTCACTTCTACCCATACATCCCAAGGAGAGAGAGTGAGGGCTGCAACCACATTGCTCATCAACGTGCGTTGCTGCAACCACATTGCTCATCAACGAGCGTTGATGTGACAGCACTTACCGCACCAATTCGGCTATGGTTTTTTTTCAAATGCATATCAATGGAAAAAGTGCAAAATGCAAATGTTGCAATGTATGCACTTCATGTACTTCGTAATTCAAAAGTAATACCACAAGATATGAAATTATATACTTCAAAGTAAAGCAAAAACTTCAGATTTTAGATTATATGACTAGTGTGAGAAACTGATATTTAGTGGAGGCAATTCAAATAGCACAGCTAAAGCATGTAGACCACGGCTCCACGTTTACTTGCCTTTACTGACGATCAAGAGAAAGAGCTAGGCACCCTCTGAAGGAAAACCACCTGATCGTAAGCCAACCTCAGTACCAACATCATCATACTAACAGGACAAACAACAATTACACACTAAAGCATCCCAAACCCACCGTTTAAGCATCTACCATTTCGATACCAATCATGACAGCAGCACTATCCCTTCTCTTTTTCATAGACATTTAACTATACATTCAAAAATTCTTAAACTCTACCAGGTCATAGAGAACTCCATTATCTACAACTTTTGTATTATAAGATTGTTGATGGTCACTAAATGCCTATTTTGACCATCAACATTGCACCAAAAATAGGAGTAAACAACACCACAAGTAGTGATTTATGTTTATAATTCACATATTTACACTTGTACTTGGAGATCTTTGCTCATGTAGGAAAATTATACAAAAATGTAAAAAAATCAAGCAACTATAAGCAATTGGAGCAAGGTGGGCCACCATGGGCCACATGGTGGCGCCGCCCGGTGCCTCTTTGTCCCCTGCCACGTCTGTTGACGGTCACTAACACCAATTATAAACCATCAACATAACCTGCATTTATATTTAATTTCATCACCAAACATAGGTATAGGGGTTTAAACTAATGAATTCCATGAACTTTGGTAAATATTTGTATGCATGATCATTTATCTAGAAAACAGCTCTCGAGACCACTATCATACACTTCAAACAAGCAAACCAACGACAACAAGTGATTCAACCCGTGAAAACTACGAAAGACAACTCTAGAAGGTTCCAGAAGACACCATGCCGAAGCTTGGGCCAAATGGCCACAATAGTGGGCTAGCCGGCCCACTAGGGAGGCCGCCCAGCCTGCCGCGGAGCCTGTTCGCCCTCCGCCGCCTCATACTCCTTCCTACGATCTACACCGTTGATTTTAAGGCAGTTTTAGGTCGGTTCATCCAATGGTGACCGAGTGAGTTGACGCGGATCGATGACGTGGCGATTCCTTACCCCTACTCCACCTTGATTCCTTGCCTCCTACTCCACCTTGGCCTATATATAGCAGCCCCTACCTCCTCCCTGGAGGCCATCCTAAAACCCTAATTCATATTCTCCTCATCAGGATCAGAGCCAGCTATCAAGAGAAGATTATTCTTCCATAGGATTTAGTCTTATAAATAGAAATAGTAAGATAGAGAGTGAGAGAAGAGTTTGGAGGAGGCATCGGCCTATCGGTGCTCTCTCTACGGCTTGTACCTTGGTGGATCCAAGTTCTATCTGAGCTTGCCTCTGAGATTTCTCTGGTAATTAACTTTTAATTCAAGTAAGATTCTTGTTTATATTATTCATTAGGTTCACAACTTGTTTGAGTGCTTTATTCTTTATCCGGGAAGAGTAAAGTAGTAATTGTAGTGTAAGCATGGTGCTTAGACTCTGGTTACTTGTGGATGCATCCTGCATTCCAATCGGTGGTAGCTCGCGAGGGTGACTCTTACAGCCTTGTTGAATCCTCTATAGTCCACCACCTGTTTGTAAGGGCACGTAGGACTCGGTTGTGAAGGAAAGCATCCTCTGCTGGTGTCTTTCCCTAGTAATGTCCCTAGTTGAATAGTAGAAGACATAGCTTACCCAAGTCAGAATTAGAGAACCTTAGTTTTTCTCTCTACGCTCCTATTTATCCTAACCTTGTTGCTACCCTTAGTTAAGTTAGACCATAGTTAGTCACACATTTCCCTATGGATATGATACTTGGAATACTTCTGGGTGAAAGCTACAGCGGTATCTGTGCGCTTGCAGATTTATCTGTGTGCGTTAAAATATACCAACAACATCACTAATCCACCCCAAGGCCAAGAAACACACCTCCAAGCCTTCTCCACCGTTGATTCCAAGTCGATGCATGATCAAGGGCCAAAAGGAGGCATCACATGGATTGCTAACTCACCATCCGGTATGTCGGGTGCTCAAATGGACAAATGGTGTTCATACCCACACTCTACTACATCCCAAGGGGCCCCATACCAAAGGAGGAGGGCCCACTCAATAGTGGGGGGCCGATCGGCGCCCTACCTACGCCATCCGGCGTCCCTTAGTCACTCCACCGCCTCTCCTTCAGACATATGCAAGGAAACACACTTGGGAGCAATCCTATGTGTTGATTTATGGCGGTTCAAGGTCGGTTTGATCTAAGGGCAAGGAGAGGGTGTCACCTGGATCGATGATGTGGCGATGGAGTAGCCCCTACTCCACCTTAGGCTATAAATAGGACCCTCACCCCTCACTTGTAACACACACCAACACACAAGAGATGTATCTCTCTCTCTCTCTACTCTCTCAAGATGTAGCTCTTCTAGTAGTAGCTAGTCTTGGCAGGAGCTCTGGAGCAGTCTTCAGGAGTCTGGTATAGCTTTGTCTTTCTCTTGTAAGTACTTTATTTTAGTATGTTACTCTATGCAAGTATTATTTCAAGTCTTTTACTTTATGTACTAGTCCTATTCTCTAGTTATACTTTGGTTACGCTTATAATTACTATGATAAGTGGGCTCTCAATAGCATGGGTTGTTCGTCACTAGTTGATGATCTAGTCCTAACATGAGGCTAGGGTAGTATCAAATAGTGTAAGTGTGGTGCTTATACTATTGGGTACCTTGCAACGTGCCTAGGTCTCCGGATAGATTAGGGTAGTTGGTAGGTGGTGATAGCCCTGTCCATCCTATGTATTCCCCCATGATAGGTCTAGTTGCTAAATCATAGGGCAAAGGTGCTTTGTGCCCAATCAACCCTCTAGGTGAGTTTGGGGCGGGTATGTCCAAAATGTTATTGCATCCTACCTTGCATTATCTTGGATTATTAGTATAGCCACAGTCACTAGCTACAGTAGTGCTTGAATAGAAGTGACTTAGGATTCTTGTCCTCCCTTTATTATTGTCCTACTACTTAGTTATGTTTCCAATTTACCTTTCCATGATTGGATCCTTGTGTGTCACCCCATTTGATTGTATATCACTTACCCCCCCCCACTTTAGTCTAGTCGATATACTAGTTAGTAGATACGTCATGGTTAACTATCACCATCTTTAACCATTGCTTCCCTATGATAAAATATAAATAACGATACCCTGGAATACTCCCGGGTGAAATGCTTATAATGATATTCTGTGCGCTTGCGGAATTATCTACTTGAGCATAAGAAATATCAACAAGCATTTTTGGCGCCGTTGCCGGGGATACAAAACCTGGTAGCGACGCTAAGAAATGTCTACAACCATTTCTGGCGCCATTGCTAGGGAAGCAATTGGCATAAAGATTTTGATATTGACCTTGATGTCTGCTATTCTAGTTTACCACTAGCTTTTGTGGGATTATAGTTTTACCGCTACATGTTTGCTTGAATCATAAATGTTTAGTGCTTTCTTTGGGTAGCTCCTAGATTCTGAGCTATAGTCAGGCACTGTGCCTAGTCTAGGTAGATGGCAAATTTCCTTTGTTATCTATCTATTTGGGTTCTTAGTCTAGCTTTGTAGTAGACATAAGTTAAACGGGACCAACGGATCCATATGTTGGCTATGCCATTCAGTATGATATCGGCTGATGGTTCGCGCTACAGGAAAAAGCTAAGGCCTAGACATTCATGTATAACATTCATTTAGTTAGCTTTCCTTTCTAGCATGCTTGTTTAATTGGTTCACCATTAATATTCTCATCTCCACTTGAATGAATCTTAATATGCTTTCATGCTTCTTTCCATTTATGCTAGTATGTTCAAGTTTGGAAGTAGTGATCAAACATCTATTGCCTTAAATTAAGCATGGTGCCTAGTTTAAGGATTGGATGCGCTGATCATATTTCCATAGGCTTTAAATTAAGCATGGTGCTTAGATTAAATAGCCTTAATCAAATTAGACATGGAATCAAGTTTGGTTATTGAACTAAAACTACTTGTGTAGATATTGGTTGCATGTAAAATTGTAAATATGAATGAGTAAGTTTTTGAGATAAATTCAAATATGGAGATAAAGGCTTCTGAATTTTGCACATCATTAAAAAGAGCCACCTCTCATCTTTGAAGGGTGCGTTGTAAATACTTTAAATCTCTCTTTTGTGTCATGTTGTGCTTTGTGGAAGCTTTTGCAAGAACTTGGTGAACAATAAACAAGAACTAAAGAACATGGGAAAAACTATCCATGCTAACTAAACAGGAGCGTCAACTTATTGTTATCATAGAAGAATACTTTTTAGCCCCAGTGACAACAATCACCCTTGCTTCTTCGAGAATTTCTCTGGGTATGTGTTGTCCACTAACCTTTGCAGGAAAGCCAAATGAAGATCAAGATGGTGTGGCGAAAACAAGAAATTCAAGTTGAATTCAATGGGGAAGTCATGCTCAATTGACTTGACACAACAAGTCCTCGCCGACAGGTAAATCGGTATGTATCCCATATTTAATTTTTGCATTACTTTTAATTTTAAACTTTTGCATACTTAGCTTTAAATATAGTCCCTTTTCTTTCATGCATAATAAATTAGAATAATCTTGTCTTAGGTTTAAGAAAACTAAAACTAAAAATAAAAATAATAAAATAAAGATTTACTTGCATTATTTCTTTGCATAATAAGCTTGCAATCACTCCTCGAATAAAGCCTCTCTTAATAAAAAAAGCAATGAGGGAAAAACATGCTTCTGGGACAAGTTTCCTTTGGGTATCTTTGTTCACTATGTTTTGAGATTAAAAAGAACAAAGGGAGTACCATGCCCAAGAACATGATTCTTGCATCAACTCTAATATCTTGATACTTTTTGGCAATGGAAGATACTTCAAAATATACTCCAATACTTACACTTGGATTTTGATTGCACAAAAGTCCAAGTGTGGGGGAGGACATCTTGTCCTGATCCGTCCTTGCCAAATTTTAATTTGAGTTAGAGATGTTGGCCCTTGCCTTGCTTTCTAAAAAAATTAGTCTCTTCTATTTGTTCTCACTCGAAAAAAAGAGAAGTAACTTGGTAAAGTGAGAACAAAACCATCTTGTAGAACTTGTATCCTTTGGGTATTTGTCGCTAAACCTTTCAGGTTGAACACAAAAAGGATGAAGGGTCAAAATAACAAGGTGGCAACAACTTGAACAAGACATCATGGGAGCACACTCTGAGGAGTGCCCCAACATCTCCACTAGGATTTTAATGTCAAATGACATAAAAGTCCTAGTGTGGGGGAGACTGTCTGATTCTTCTCTTAGGCCACTGCCACTTTGGCACGCTGGTTTGCACTCTCTCTGCCCACTCTTTGCTTTGTTCTTATGAGTTTGATATGATTGAAAGATGCTATATACTAAAATCAAACTTAAAATGTGAATCATGCCAAACTATGAACATGAGTTTATGAAGATTGGCCGACATAAATTTTATTCCTAGTTCATACACTTGTTACTTGTGGATATATCTATATTAGGAAAACATGTCAACTAAGTTGTTGTGAAGTGAGATATGGTAAGACTAAAGAAATCATATCTTTCTATGTAAGCTCTTGGAGATTCTTGTTTTGATAAAATATCAAAATTAATGGCCTCACTTCTCCTCAATGGTGATGTTTCCTACCAAAGCCAAATACCATGTTATATGTTGAAACCTTCCACATATGCTACTTATTTTTGTATTGAGCTTTGTCAAATTTTGTTGACCTTTGTTGAGAATGTTATCATGCTCTTAAGATCAAGGTCACGTACACTCCACCAAATATATGCTATGCTTCTACACAGAAGTACGCAAAAACATGCCTTTCCATTTCCACCAAATAAATACTCCATGTTTGCTAGCATGATTTTTCTCCATCATTCTCATAAATGAGGCATGGGCTATAGTATTGAAAAAAAAGAAAAAAAATGTGGGCACATGAAGGTCCATAAAAAAATGTGAGGACACATTTTGGTCCATAGTTGAGCAAAAAAAACTAGCCCTGCTCTCATATAAAGGATGGAGATAGAATCATTGCTATGGAATAATCATGATCATCCAACTCCCACACACATGCACACCTTGATCTGAGTGTATAATATTTTTCTCCATGGGTCCATTGTTTGACTTAGCAATATATGCAATGAAAATGTGCTTTACTCTTATCCTACCCAAACTCCACATAAGCTTATTAGAAGTAGGAAGGAAGGCAAAGTATCTGCTAAGTTTTCAATTGCAAAAGTTATAAAAACTCCATTTGAGGAGAAGTAGGAAGGATATATACACCATTGAGTGACTTGAGAGTACCATTTGAGGAGAAGTATGAGCTAAGTTTTCAATTGCAAAAGTTATAAAAACTCCAAGTATGCTTCATAGGGGATAGTGATGACTTGGTGTCAAAGTTGTTCCACTTTTCAACCGCTCAAGGCGACATGGTAGACACTTCAAAATCCACAAGGTATGAGGTATGACTTGGTATTTTTTTTATGTTAGCATCATATCTTTTCAAGTTTTGTTTCATATCAAGTTGCACCTGAATCTTTGTTTTCCCACTTTGGACGAGCAAAGGTTTAGTGTGGGGGAGCTTGTTGACAGTCACCAAATGCCTATTTTGACCATCAACATTGCACCAAAAATGGGAGTAAACAACACCACAAGTAGTGATTTATGTTTATAATTCACATATTTCCACTTGTACTTGGAGATCTTTGCTCATGTAAGAAAACTATACAAAAATGTCAAAAATCAAGCAACTAGAAGCAATTGGAGCAAGGTGGGCCACTTGGTGGCGCCGCCCGGCCCCACTTGGCGCCGCCCGGTGCCTCTTTGTCCCCTGCCACATCACTGATCCACCCTAAGGCCAAGAAACACAACTCCAAGCCTTCTCCACCGTTGATTCCAAGTCGGTGTATGATCAAGGGCTAAAAAGAGGTATCACATGGATTGCTGACTCACCATCTAGTATGTCGGGTGCTCAAATGGACAAATGGTGTTCATACCCACACTCTACTATATCCCAAGGGGCCCCACACCAAAGGAGGAGGCCCCACTCAATAGTGGGGGGCTGGCCGGCGCCCTACCAACGCCGTCCGACACCCCTCAGTCACTCCACCGCCTCTCCTTTGGGCACATGCAAGGAAACACATTTGGGAGCAATCCTATGCGTTGATTTATGGCGGTTCAAGGTCAGTTTGATCCAAGGGCAAGGAGAGGGTGTCATTGTGGGGGTATAACCCCAAGTACCCACGGCGAGAGACATGGGCTGCACCAGCAGGGACGGTCCAGCCCACGACATGAAGATTTGTGGCGCACGACACTGGTCGGCGTACACCGCAAGACATCTAGAAGATATAATCTATTAGGATTCTTATAGATATTGTAATCCTACCGACTAGGATACTTTCTTTGTAACCTACCCCTCTATAGTATATAAGGAGGGGCAGGAGTCTCTAGTCGGCATCCTAATCCCACATCTCATCTCGTATTCCAGCAATACAAAGCAACATAGCACAGGACGTAGGGTTTTACGTCATATTGACGACCTGAACCTGTATAAATCTTGTGTCTTGTGTTTCTATTACCATCTAGTTTCTTATCACGCGCATCTCTACCAAACAATCTACCATCGTGGGCATACCCCTCGGTGGACTACCGAGCATCTTTAGTCGACAGTTGGCGCGTCAGGGTGTGTGCTTGATCCCATGGCGAACCAGATGGATCTCAAGATCATTAGCACGTTCTCGGCGACAGCCTCATGCATCCAACTACTCGAACAGGCTGCCGTTGGGAAGGTGCTCCTACACAAGCAAGCTCACTGCGCCATCCGATCTCAAGATGCTACACTGGAGTTTCACCATTATTACGTGCCGGGTCCTGCTCATGGCTACAACATGCATTGGCATCCAGTCGCCGAGATTCAATCAAGGTCACGCCAATTTACAGAGCCAAGGTAGACCTACATGCAAGCCAACTACAACTAGGAGGGCGTTCATGCATCAATGGGCAAGGCTCAAAGCTATCGCCAAGGGAAGACGCACGGCCTATAGCCGCATGCACGTGACCTCCTCATCGGCATCCTCTCCGACTTCGCCGACTTGCCGAGGACTCGGCGGCGTGAATATTTGACGTTCCTACTCCGAGACGCACCGCATGGGATTCCTACTCTGGCTTGATCGGATATGCATGAGAGCAAAACCTAAATCAAGCACACGCCGTCAAACAGGACTATGCAAGATGACGTCAGGCAAGCAACCAACATGTAAATTGTGCCTGTATACGTGCATGTCTACATCGCGCATGCACAAGATGGCTCCCCTTGCTGGCGACGCGTCGCTTTCTTCACTACGCCGACTCTGACTATGACTCCGCACACCCGTCCGACTGCATCAAGCCACCGCTAAACGAGCCGCCCGAGCCTCTAAGCGAGTCGCCCGAGCTATCAAGCAAGCGTGCCGTGTCACAATGATGATCGCCGCGTAGAACGGCGCTATAAAAACCGCGACTACCGCCATAACGACAGACCGAAAAGCTCGAGGGCTTGGCAATTTCGTCGATGCCGACCAGACAACGTTATACGCCACCGACCAGACGTTTTGACTAAAGACAAGTACATCTCCTATATCTGCATTTAATATAGTTTTCTCCTCGCCATGTTTCTCCAATTATTATTGCTCCATTCGTTCTCCATAATTAATTTCTCCATGATACTCCATTTATTTCTCCATGTTTAAGATACTCCGCCAATTCTCCACGTGTAATATCTTAAAGATATTCTCCACCGACTCGCCGACCACCATGTGTCTCACTTATGTTACTAGAAACGGCCTTGTCCTCGACTTCGCTCCTACACGTGCACAAGCCACGCTCTGCGTTATGGACAGTCAGCAGCTGCTCCTTGGCGACGCTCTTTCTCCTACGCGTACACGGGTGCCGGCCACTCCGCGCTATGGGGCTTGGGCTAGTCGGGGCTGGTGATACAATACAGAACCAAATGGAAGGGAATTACTCATATTTGAAATATGAACACTTCATACAAACATAATGTTTATCTACTCCACTCTGCTGCATTCATCGCCCGAGTTCATATATTTTATTTTACATCATGTACTACCCGTTCTACATATTTGTATTGCACGATCATCGTCCGGGTGGTCGCACCACCTGGCATTCGAACTTCTCCGCCGATCAACTGGTCGGACCGCTAGGTTTATGAACTTCGTCGCCGACCAGTTGATTGGACTGTTCGGCGCTCACTTCTA